>NC_051161.1:31951311-32198041 GCF_013339745.2 Dermacentor silvarum | reverse complement strand
AAAGTACACCATGCTGCTTCACCACTCCATGCCAACTGCAAGTATCCTGTACCAGGAAGTCAAACCAAGACGTGGGATGTTCAGTCTGTCAAAAATAAAAACGAGTTTGAAACGTTGACGTGTGAAAAGTAAGCACACTCAAGAAAAACAGCACAAGAACAAATCCAACGAATCAGAATTACATTTGAGAGCAAACATATAGTTTCTATGGCACAGTGAAGGAACCTTATTCCTCCGACTTTTTTGTTGTTGTTGTTGTTGTGAGAAAGATGAAAGTGGACGTGTTCTATCCCATTTTGTGTATCTTTCACCTTTTCACACACAAAAAGATGTCTTAACGTGCCCAACTGTCTTTGCATATCCATTTCTCTGCTCTCACACCATAATACCTACAGTTAAAGGTTGTAGTAATGCTTAGCTTGAATGAACCAACACCAACTATGAGCACTGTGCTACTAAACATGGCAATGTAAGTCAAGTTCAAGCACAGCACATTCATGTGCTATATACGTGTGCTCTTGATTGTAGGTAAGATAAATAAAAGGAAGGCATGTTAATAAGAATGGTCCCTTGATGTGCTATGCAGAAGTGCTCTCCTATTTGGACAGAAGTTAAGCGCAACCGCAATGAACAAGAAGACAACTTATACAGCATTTCAAATCTAGGGACTCAATGTGCTGGAGATTTTTTCTGAATTCATGGTAAAAAATCTAGATGCTAAAGACGACACATATATAAACAGGTCTCTGCTCAAACTGGTAATGCCATGTGTAGCTTAGTTTTACAAAATGTGCCCTACCACTGGTCTCCCAAGCTGAGGCTGCAGTCCAGTTGCAACTGCAAATCACTCAATTATGTCTAGGGCACACTTGAGCAAAATGCAGACAATAATTACTGCACCACTGAGAATGTACTAGAGGCTTCAACAAAGCAGCTGACAGCCTGCATGGACTGGAGCAAGAGAAGCGCGTTTTGGGTCTAGGTGTGCACAGCTTGCAGTTGCTCCATGGACGCTATTTAATATATTTACATATTTCACTTGTTGGTTTCAGACAAGAAATATAATGTATTTTGTATCCTTTCCACTGTTAAATACTCAAACCCAGGATACCACAGGTCTGTTTCTGGCATCTGATTTCTTCTCAGAAAACTACCCCTCTAAAAAAATTTCACAGGTACTTAACCCCAACCTCTCTTGAGTAGAGCCTGGTTTTTTAACATGACAAGGTCACTAATTACACAGTGACTCCTTGCGATGTGATGAACGTAAGCACTTTAAAAGGAAAGGAAAATTTAATAGCAGTATGACAGGTACACAACAAAGCAAAGTGCCTGTTTTCACCCACGTATTCAATGTTTGCTTGTCTACTGGCGTTTACCCTACAAAAATGCAACAGGCGAAGCTGACTGCACTGTTTAAATCAGGGGACAGAAATGACATGTCAAATTATCGGCCGGTGTCAGTGCTCCCTGTCATTTCAAAAGGCTTAGAGAATGTTATCTGTAAAAGAGTTGTGTCATCACCAACAGCCAACAAAAATTGTCGAAACGTCATCCTGGCGCAAAAATGAGCTTTGTTGAGACTAGAACGTTGAGACTGGTAGGGTTCGTCGCTGGCTGAAACCCTACACTCCCGATTCGCGTGACCCCTACCCACTATCGGTATGCTTCACCGCAATACACAAACTGCGGTGATAGTGGTCGAACAGGCTGGTGCAAACGTTTCGACAAGAGAGCTTGCCTTAACCAGCTTTTCTTGGCAGTTTTCATATATGTGAGTACACCTGCCAATACACTTATTACGCTCCTGGGCGCGCGTAATGTGATGGGCGAAGGCGAGTGCGCGCGTACATAGTTAAGGAACATATACATGTCCCGTGATAGCGGCCCCTTTTCACTTTTGGTATGCTTCACTGCAATAATTTTTGGGTAAGCTTCACCGCGTAACACGTCTACTGCGGCGAAGCTGACTTTAGAAAGCCGATTCATTCAACGCATCTTACGAGGCAGGTCCGCTTATCACGCTTGGCAACGTTTGAACACCACACTTACTACATTAATTTCTTTAGTTATTTTAATTGTATTGTCACCGTGATCCTGCAGCCCGCAGTAGCAGGCTGATACTGCGTCATAATCGTTCCAACTGCATCAGGACAGCGTGTAGCTGGTAAGCGTGCATGCAACAGGCACGGCGGCATTGGCTGTTGTTGGGAAACTTCCGAGACGCTCTTTCGCGCAGTAATGCCATTTGTCTTATTAAAAAGAATGCAGGTGGTGATTAAATGAAATGCAGCAAAAGCAGTAGCAAAGCTGTTCGACCATCTCGCGCAAAAACGCGATTCAACACGATCTGGCGGAACAGCTCACCATGCCAGGATTTTCTTGCGTCCTCGTTTTTCACGCATCATTCACTGAACCACACTACTGGATGGTTCTGTACACGTACTAACGATCCTGACGGAGGATCATCTTTATAGCTTTATATGGGATGCCACGGCCCATTCCACGGGCCGGCTGCAATTTGACGCGGCCACGAGGCAAAATATGCGCGCAAGATAACCGACGGCAACACATCAAGCAGCTGACAGCCCCAACCTTTTATTACATGCATATAGAGTGGAAAAATGGATTACTTACTCTGTAAGAAGGCACGGAATACGGACTGCTTCACAACGCGACCGGCCCCGAAAAACAGCCGCCATGAAAATAAACGGACGTGACATCATTGGTTATAGCGGACGTGACGTCATGGGTCGCACCAAACGTTTTGGGCACCTTTTGTTTGCTGCGACCGGGTCGCAGGAATGCCGGCCCTAAAGAAATTGTTGTATCAGCCAAGGTGCCGAAAAATTTCGCGGAAATCGCGAAAAAACGGCGTTTTTCAAGCCACGATATCTCCGGAACGGCGCAGCCGAGCGCCACCATCTTGGACTCGTTGGAAAGCGCATTTCTCCGTCTTCAAATTTGCCGCTTCAGCTATGTCCTCCATACAGAAACAAGCACAGAAAAAGCAAATGATTGAAGGTCGTGCCGGAGCCACCGATTGCCCGCGCCCGCCACGTGACTCCAGCGCGGTTCGCCAATTGGTCCGGTGCTCGCTTCGCGATGGCGTCGTCTGCACCGCTTGTTGCGGTCTCTTCGCGATCTCTGGGCAGTTTCCGTAATCTCGACTAGTATTAGAGCGGGCGCTACGTGGACATCGCAGTAGCGTGGCCGATCCCGCTTTTTGTAGACGTCTCAGACCCGCGGCTAAGCACTCGGAGCATCGGCGACGCGGATTCGCGACCTAGCTTCGGGCACGGAATCCTCGGTCACGCGGCTAAGCCTTTCGCGCGTAGGCGTCTCCGACTCGGCGATCAAGCGCATTGCGCGCGGGCTTCTCGGATCCTTGCCTAAGCCTAGGAGGCGTTGCCTAAGCATTTCGTGCATCCGCGCCTCCGACTGCGCGACTAAGCACATCGAGCGTCGACTCCTCGAGCCCGCGGCTACGCATTTCGCGCGTCGGCACATCGCTCAGCGAGTCTCGACTCCTCGGACCCGCGGCTAGGCACTTCGCGCGTCGGCCCTGCGAGCGTCAACTCCTCGAGCCCGCGGCTAGGCATTTCGCGCGTCGGCACCTCGGAAGGCGCGACTAAGCTAATCGAGCGTCGCCTCCTCAAGCCCGCGGCTAGGCATTTCGCACGTCGGCACATCGTTCATCGAGTGTCGACTCGTCGGACCCGCGGCTAGGCACTTCGCGCGTCGGCACCTCGAGCGTCGACTCCTCGAGCCCGCGGCTAGGCATTTCGTGCGTCGGCACATCGCTCATCGAGTGTCGACACCTTGAGCGTTTATTCCTCGGACCCGCGGCTAGGCATTTCGCGCGTCGGCCCCTCCGACTGCGCGATTGAGCTTACCGAGCGTCTATTATTTGGACCAGCGACCAGGCATTTCGCGCGTCGGCACCTCGTACCCGCGACTTAGCACATCGTGTGCCGACTCTATTATCGTAATGTCACGATATCTCGTAACAATACCTATCTACCACCCCTTCATAAAGAGAACCTCATCATGAGCTCTGCTCACTAGACCACTTGGGCTGGCACAGAAACGTGGCTGCAGGAGTGAGGCATCATACAAAAGTACAGGCTGGACAGCACCTAGCAGCTGCATTGCTGCCTATCTATCAGTGACTCTCCTAACCTCCATGTCAATGGAAGATGATTCAGAAGGCTGCTGAGAGCCTTCATTCAGTAACATGGTCGATTCTACCAAAAGAAAACAATGCCTCACTGACTGCAGTAGAGACTGCTATCAATGAGGTAGTCTGCGGGTACAACGCTAGAACTACTGTATATTTATGCCCACATAGTTCTGCACCTCACTTGGTTTGAAACCCAGGCACCATGCTCTTTGTAGAGCAGCAGTAAAGAATGCCATACAAACTTGAAAAACGCAGAACAAAGGCACAGCAGCCCAGAGGCCACATGATGCGGGAACGGTCCCACATTTGCGACGCAACAACGGTGCTACCAATGCATTGGGTACTATGGAGCTTAACAGCCGGGAAGACGCAGCGCCCGGGAACGTAACAGCGGGGTTCTACTGTCGCTTGTTTGAAGCGCAGCATGACATGTGATTATAATAACTGCATGCCGCCATTGTGTCCATCATTTCTGTTTATGGATATACGGAATGACATCTGGGAAAGCTAGCAATATATGACACGATATCAATTTGTGTGTGTGTGTGTGTGTCGCATGTACACTCGTTTTTTTTAAATACTTCAGGATGTGAAAAATCAGCTGCTCCAAGCTGCTCCCAAATGCGAAATTGCCTGCTCCAAAGTGCTCCAAAATGAAATTTCTGATGCTCCAAAAATTGCTCCAAATCAGAAGTCCGCAGTAGCATCACTGCCAATGGAGCGCAGCGCGCCTACTGTATGGGTGTCTCACATGGAAGAAGGAAAAAAACTATTAGTATTAGTATTTTTCTACTTCCATAGTGTCTAGAGGCAATGCCTCCTTAAGAAGGCATTGCTCAAGGCCAGTCATTTGGCCAGTAGGTCGTGCTCAATGCCAAGGTCACCTAAAGCCCGGGCCTTAGGTGACCGTCACATGCTCAAGGCAAATTCGGCAACGCCCGCGGCAATGGGAAAAAGATTTCAAGGTTATGCGATCGGAGGTGAACTGCACGCAATTTTTTTGTACAAAATTTTATTTTCTAGATGTGCTGGAATAAATGCCGTCCTCAGTCATCTTGTAGGAAAAATGAACGAACATCGTCATACCCGTCGATAGCTCAGTTGGTAGAGCGGTGGACTGTAGAGGTTTCAACTATGGACATCCATAGGTCGCTGGTTCGAATCCGGCTCGACGGAGTTTTTTTTTTTTTTTTTTTTATTTTTCGCTTTCGTTAGCTTTACCGTTTTTTGAAGCAGTGGACGTAATTGCACGTTCGATCGGCCGTTAGCCAGGATTTATGAGGAAGCTTTAGCTCTATGCCTTTTATCTAAATACATGGCAAAGGACAAATTGTTTTTCTCGGCAACCACTGCACCAAATTTAAAGAGGTTTGTTGCATTTAAAAGAAAAAGTTACAATTTAGTGACTGCTGGTTGGGAATTCTTGATTTAGGCCGTCAATGTTTTAATAAAAATTGACAAAAATCACAAGTTTCCAGACAACGAAACTATCAAGTTTACAACTTTGTCGCTTGGCTATGAAAAACGATACAATTCTGTACTAATAGTACATCTAAAGCGGGCAAAATTCATATAATATACATGGCTCTCAAACAGACCACCAATTTGTGAGTATAACTTTTGCAAAACCCTTGTAAACAATGTAACAAACTCGCATAAGATATAAATTGACATATCAAATTTGTCCGCTTTGGATGCTCTAATGGGTGCAGTTTACAGAACTGCGATATCTGTTCTAGGTGCCGAGCTACGAGTTTGTAAACATTTCGCTTCAATTTTTTTCAAGCTTCCCTATTTTTGAAAATTTTGTTTAAAAAATTGAGGCCCTAAATCGAAATTCCGCTTCCAACAATCACTAGAATTTAACTGTCTCTCTCAAATGCAACAAATCTCTTTAAAATCGGCTCAGTGGTTATCTAGGAAAAGCGTTTCTGCGTTTTACATGTATTTGAATTGGCGGCATCAAAGTTCGGCCCAAGCTAAAGCTTCCTCTTAAGGCTCAATTTATCTCAGGAGCAGCTATTTGAAAATATGAGAAAGAATATGTTTTGTTCAGCAGGTTCAGTTTACACAAAAGATAATTATCTAACGACATTTCCGAGCAGATTAAGTTTCATCATCATCATCATCAGCCTATATTTATGTCCACTGCAGGACGAAGACCTCTCCCTGCGATGTCTTGCGATTCCAACTTGCACCTGCGAATTTCCTAACTTAGTCTTCCCATCTGGTTTTCTGCCGACCTCGACTGCGCTTCCCTTTTCTTGGTATCCATTCTGTAACCCTAATGGTCCACCGGTTATCCATCCTACGCATTACATGGCCTGCCCAGCTCAATTTCTTCCGCTTAATGTCAACTAGAATATCGGCTATCCTTGTTTGTTCTCTGATCCACACCGCTCTCTTCCTGTCTCTTAATGTTACTCCTAAGATTTTTCATTCCATCGCTCTTTGTGCGGTCCTTAACTTGTTCTCGAGCTTCTGTGTTAACCTCCAAGTTTCTGCGCCATATGTTAGCACCGGTAGAATGCAATGATTGTACACTTTTCTTTTCAACGACAATGGTAAGCTCCCAGTCAGGATTTGGCAATACCTGCCGTATGCACTCCAACCCAATTTTATTCTGTAAATTTCTTTCTCATGATCAGGGTCTCCTATGAGTAATTGACGTAGATAAACGTACTCCTTTACAGACTCTAGAGGCTGACTGGCGATCCTGAATTCTTGTTCCCTTATTTTAAAGTTTTAAATATTTTAAAATATTTTAAAATAAAAATAGTAAAAAATTAGAAATTTATGACAAGAAAAGAAAGAGGAATGTTTACAACACTGAAAGCAATAGATGGGGGAGGGGGGCATGCACAGTTTTATAAAGCTGTGTATAAAGCTGAGCCGTGCTCCCTCAAGGGCTGCAGAAGATAGCGCCAACCTTCCTTTCTCATAACGAACCACTTAGTATAAAGTGGGCCAACTGTAAGTGGACAAAACACTGCTCTGCAGAACACGTGTAAAAATATTGTGCAGATTTACATACTCTGCAAACTGGTACATATTATACGATCGACAGATTGAGATTGCTCTTTTTGGGGAGAGATTACTTTGTGCTTCAATTGCTTTTTTTTTTTTTTTAAACAATTTTCAGCAAACTTTAAAAATGTGCAGGCCCAAATTTGCTTTAAATGGTCAGTAGAATTTAGCAAATTTCATAATATAACTACAAGAGAGAACGGAAATTAATTTGAAGTAAGTCAGCCCAAGAAATCTCTCGCCTGCTACTCTGCTCAAGGGGAAGGGGTGAAAAAGAGGGGGACGAGGACAGGGAAGTAGATAGACAGGGAAGAGTACATAGACACTCGTGGCTGCAGGGCCTCTTCAAAGCTGCAAATCTAAACCTATGTTGCTCGGAAATTCTATAACTGAAAGTATATATTTAGTCTTATAATACTATAAATGTCATTCAAATCAGTTCAGCAATGGTCTAATGAGAGCATTTATGCTTCAAACACACATCTGAATAAGAAAAGTGAAGTTTGCCTTGAGCCAAAGTTTCTTATATTTTCTGGCTACAATATTGTAATGGTTGAATTGCGTACAAGCGAGCAATGCACTACAGTGTTGACCTTACCTTGTACCACAGAGAAAGAATAACTTTCTCCATGCCCTGTACGCACAAGAATTATAGAAACTAAGACGCAGGCACACATATATTTTAGACATATTGAACTTATAAATATTTATTGATATACATTTCTCCCAACACATATATTAGGCATCTTAATTTACATATGTACAAAAACCACATTGTACAAGGGAGTGATAGAAATTAACGCCGTCTAGTGATATTTGCTTGCAACAAATCTCTGGTATGTAACAAGCGAATGCTGGTTAGGCATCAGTGCCCCTGTCTTCCCTTTCTGAACATAGACTTGGTAGATGTCTCTCGATGACCGAGGAACCATCGGTGGGCTGACTTCATAGACTGAGTCAATGGTGAAGGCACTCTGCCTTATCCTATGAGGAGAAAAGAAAAAATAAGCAGTGCATACTGTCACCTCAGGTTTTATGTGATTGACGTGGCAAGTTTTATACTTCTTTACTGTTTTATCACACATTTTGAAACATGCTATTTCCATTACATAGAAGGTTAATGAAACAAGGGCCATTTACAATTTCTACGCATACCACTAAAAAAGGAACACTAAGCTTTGCATAAAAGGATTGCAAACTTATCCAGGGGCCTCATGGTTATGTAGCAACAATAAACAGCAGCAAGACTGTGCAAAGACAAATAAAAAAATTAAAAGAAAGCCAACGTACAACTGCAGACATCTCTTTGGTGTTGAGATGTTACTGGCATCATTCTTGCAGGTCATTCCTGACATTTTTCCCAATGTTACAAATCTGGAACAAAGATATGACATGCAACATCATCCTGGTATGAAGTTGAAAATCCTAGTTATGGTCCTTAAATTATGAACCACCAAGGCAAAACTGTTTATTCGAATTTCTTGTTAACATTGAAGTTGACGACACCATACTGACATAATGGTGTTACGTGGAAGCGTGAAAGTCGGAAAAGAATACTTTGGCCTTAATTTTTTCCACCACAACCTTCTTTCTACCAAATAAGTGAAAGCAGTGTGTTGAAAGAATAACTTCACTAACTTAAACTGATTTAGTGTTGCACTTTAGTGTCACTTTAATTCTTTGTTTTCAAAGAAGTTTTGATACGACTATTTTTAAGCCTCGGTAATGATTGCCTGATTAGGCAAAACCATTCATTAATGAATAGTTAGGTTTTTTCACAGGCCAAAGAGAGGCCTTCATATGGTATGAATGTGTACATGTTAACTCTGTACCTTACACTCATTGCTCAAATCCATGCTCACACATACAGGATGTATGTTCCTGCCACCCTGCCTTCCTTTCTGTTGATAGCACACATGGGGCTGATAACATAAGCTTTTCTACAGCATCCTCCAGCAGCAATTAGCAGCAGCTTATTCAGCTTTACGAAGCAAGGAAAAAAATGCTAAGAAAGAGATACAGGAAGTTGGTTGGATGCAGCGGTTATCATTGCTTACCTCTTGTATATGGTGAGGTCCTTGGGAGAAGGCTCATGTATTTCCCTGCCATAAGTCTGCAGCATTGTCTGAAAGACAGACTGTGCGAGATAATGGGAGAGTCATGTTGAGGATAATACAATGATGGACTGCAAATTCAGTCCTGCAAGAACTGCTTGTTGTTCTAAGCGACCATTGGGATTTGACAAATGCCTTGCTAGACGGCATCTATAACTTTTTCACGGGGTCACGGGTGAAGTACAAAGAGCATTTTCCCCACATAAATGAAACTTGTAGAAAGAAATAATGTTGAGACGTTTTGTGTGGTTCTCACACACTGGTATGTGCAAACATCAGTGGGATTGCTAAGACTGTGCAGTGCTTAGAATAAATGACACTTAGAAATTTATATAAATCTACCCAACACTGCACAATAAAAGCTCGCTAATCTGAAATTCACAGAGGTGCAAGAAAAAAGAACAGCTGAAAGCACACAAAATTAATAATAAAGTAAGGCAAAAGATAACTGCATCTGATAATGGAATGACAGGGAGCACATGAAATAGCTGTCCTTCATTTGAACATGAAATCTGGTTATCAGTACCAGCATCCCTTTCCCCCAAAAAGCAACTGTCATTGACATATGCTTGGGAGACTAATGCAGCGGATGGAATAATATTTGTGCTCTCCAAAAGTCAGGAGACCTGTGATAGCTGTTTTTATGACATATGAACCATGACGTAGCAACGATTCTTGCTTCGTGGCTAAGGCTGTGGTCATAGGTTGTGCTTCTTTTGTTCGCTCAGAAGATTCAGCATTCCGGTGCGACACCACGGCCTTCCCTGTGGCAATTCCAAATACTGACAGACCGCCTAATGCACAAATCCTAAATCCCTACTATTGGGCTTGGCCAGAGAAGTACCTACCAGTGGGCACATGGTGTTGTTCAGCTCAAATCATCAGAGGTAGAACAATTTATGCAGCTTTCTAGAACGATGGCAATTAGGGCTCAATTTATACAGAAAGAATCAAATGAACAAGGTGTGAATGACTTTCCCTGTATCTACTTTAAACCCCATTGCTGGGACCGGCATATTATCATTCATTGAAATAAACCCGTGTTTGGCATCATGAATGCAAGCATAAAATTGCTGAAGCGTGACCACAGGTTATGTACAGCATATCTAAACAAAGTCGAGAGATTTTTCACCATCTTTGTTCACCTCAGATAAAGCTCTTAGTGTAACCAACCTCGAACGTGACAGGCTTTTGCGACAGATCATTTGAGGATGACTCGTCGCTCTCGACCATAAACTCGGGGTCTGCCTCGCTTGAAACGGAGCTGTCCGAAGTCACTGGCACCACTGGAAGTGGACATGGTAGAAGAGATGCCAGTCACAGAAGGGTTTGGCGGTTTGTTGCCACCGGCACTTTCTCGGTGCTTTCCAGGCCTAACCCTCACTGAAAATGGGCTGTAGTCTGTGGCAGAATTTGGCATGATGTCCCTATAAAAGTACAGCCGTGCAACATTAGACAAACCAACACAAATACATCAAACAACTCGCTAATAATAATAAAAGAAAAACGTTACTACCAGTCTACCTGTTGTTGACATGCAGAGAGCAACACAGTCATTTAAAAGCCACCCTTTTATTTTTCAGTTGCCAATTAAATTAATAACAAATGTCACTTGAATTACTGTGAACATTTTAATTTCTCCTCAGACAAGAAAGACAGGTATGAAGAACTTGTGGATTTAGATGTATGTTTAACTGCAGGTTGACATGAAAAATGTTAACAAATCCATCTTTCAATCCTTGTTAGCTTGTGTTTTCTGACCCTCTTAAGCAGGGGTACGCGAATAGTGATTCTTGAGACCGAATCAAATACTTCTCTAAAAGTGTCAGAAGCGAATCGAATCAATATTGAATAGTTTTCCAATAGTATTTGAATAATGAACAGCCATTATCACAATTAATATAAAACCATGTTCACATCCTAGTATATTCTTAAAGATAGCAAGTTTCTGTTATCAGATAGTATGTTATCAAGCGTTGTTTATTAAAAGCGCAAATGGAGCATTAGGAGCAAACAAGTAGTTCCTTCACATGCACAGGACTCTTCAGAGAGTGCAAATGTAAGCTGTATACCGTATCTATTCAAATATAAGGTGATCACAATTATAAGGCGAGAGTGCAGTTGGGGATCCAAGAAAAGAAAGAAGGATGCACACCAACATAAGGCGACATAGACATAAGGCCTGCTCCACTATGCAAGTTCTCATGTTTTATGTCTATATACTATGCCCATGGGGGTGAAAATTTACCGTACTTTACTCCAATTTTATGTTTATTGGCATTTTATGTTAGTTGACATTTTGAAATATTCAAAAAAGTATTAGAAAAAATATTCGCATTTACGAATAGTGACTATTCGATTCGCTATTAGAAAGTTTCGAATTATCGCACACCCCTAATTTTAAGCAAAGGAAACAGCTGGGGAGATTATTTCTAGTCACAGAGAAACAATGAACTGTGGGGCAAAAAGGTGTACATGGCTTAAAATTCAAGACACTTTATTATTTTTAAGTTATATAGTATAAATCTCGACACAAACACAAGCAGCTGCCTGCCTAAGTAGGGGTGCTCAGAAAGGATGTGCTACCTGACAGAATGGCTCAGGTTAATCATGAACAGGTCATTGAGGCTTGACATCTCATATGGCCTGTACAGCTCCACAAAGCCATCCACTTTCTCATTGGTGACCTCCAGTTTCATCACTTCCAAAAGGGATTTGCCATGGTACTTCAGCACTGTTTGAGAAGAAAGAAATGCAAAATGGCACCAAAAAATTTGTCACCCAACATTCTTATGAGCGGTCAGAAGAAATGAGCTAAGAGAACCTGAAAACAGCTTCATTTATCGCTGAATGTCAAACTGTGGCTAGGCAATACTTTTTCACCAAATGCAGCTTGGTGGCATTCAATGGTCCACGGCCATGATTGGGTAATTGTAATTAAGTCTGATATATGCCACAAATGGGGATATACATTGTCAATTTCCTCACAAAAGGGAGGCTGGAAGATTTCAGGAGTAAAATACAGTTAAACCCCGATATAACGAAGTCGGTAAAATCGACAATTTGCTTCGTTATATCAAAATATCGTATTGAAATTTGACCTTTTGTGCAAATAAATGCAGTCGCCGATCAATTTTTCTTAGACAGTAAGAGACCGCAGTATTTTCCGAATAGTCGGGCAATCGAAAAAAAAAGCTAATTTGAATAAGAAAACAATTCATTTTAATGAATTTGTGAGTCGGCGACGAATGATATGGTTGCATGCCACGTCGACGATATCTTCACATCGGCAGTACGAATTAAGCGAAGCCAGCCATGCTTTCGCATGCACTCCGACCCCGCGGCTGATAGCGTTGCTATCATGAAAAGCGCCGGCAACGTGGAGCAAATGCTTCGTCTGCCTCTCACTCCAACCGGTCACCAAAACTCTAGATTAAGCAACCTCCAATACTAAACGCACGGGATGACAGCTTACATGATGCCATGCCATCTTGGCATGCCCACTCTTTGCACATGCGGCAGATTACCTCTAATGCAGGGTGCGCGGCTGCGTATGCGCTCAGCCCTTCGTTTACAGCTATGCGCAACCACAGCTGAGAAATGCGCCAGAAATCGAGACGCGTGCCAACTTACCCCCCTGCTCCGCCCACTCAAGCGCGTTTTATCGCGTTGCCACAAGCTCGCTCCCCTATCCCTCTTTCCTTTGCTCGCGCGGGAAGGTGGCACTTGTGAAACCACCATCTTTCTTGTCTCACCCTCGCATGCTTTCACTTGCACCTAAAGCACACAGTGTGCGGAGCGCGATAGGATCTTATCACACTTGGGCTTTATATGAAACATGATACGGCTCCACTTTGGCGGTCGCTCTTGTCACGTGACGTGCGATTTGAGAGGTGCGTCTGCAAGCAGCCGTTTGTAACTCAATCATTTGACCATCTACGTCTGCGGAAGTTTCCATTTATGGCCTCGTCATTTCTTTGTGGTGGCAGTGAAATTTCGTTATATTGAAATCGCATACAAACACACTTTGCTATATTGAGGTTCTAAATTAATTAATTATGGAGTTTTACGTGCCAAAACCACGATCTGATTATGAGGCACGCCGTAGTGGGGGACTTCGGAAATTTGGACCACCTGGGGTTCTTTAACGTGCACCTAAATCTAAGTACACGGGTGTTTTCGCGTTTCACCACCATCGAAATGCGGCCGCCGTGGCTGCATATACATGGTGTTCTATGGACAGGAGGTTATGAAAAGGTAAATACTTCGTTATATCCATATTTGTTATATTGAAGTTCGTTATATTGAGGTTTAACTGTATAACGAAGTTCTGCACCTTCTGTTATGTCATGATACAAAATGACAGACTGAAGGTCTAATAATTATTAACTAACCTTCTTCAACAGAAAACGGCAGGGACATGGGAACTTCTTCGTCAAACCAGCAAGTGTAACTGAAAATGGAGAAAATTTTGCATAATGTATAAATGAGCAAATATCTTGAACTAAAAAGCTGACAGTAGTGCAAGTGCATTAGACAACATTGTCTATCATGTATGAAAGAGACATCTGATAGGCTTGTTTAGGCAAGCGTGGATAAAAAAAAAATTGTGCTGCAATTAATATACTGTTGTATCAGCTGAAGGAGATGCAAATATTCTTTGCAATACCATCATGAAATAATAATGAAGAACACGGGTCTTTCTTTCCAAACTTAAAGTGTAAGAATTTATGGGGCTCCTCGTGTTACATTGAGTGAGATGTATGCTGAAGCATTGTACTCCTTGGCTAAGTGCACGACGCACTCTCACAACACGAGAATTGCCAGATACAGTTGAACCACCTTTATAATGTAGTGCTTGAGGTATCCGAAATCGTTCATTATACAGGTAACTTCGTTGTAAAGGTTGTGCACTGAACCGCTCACAATAGAACCGGGACACAACTATCCCTTCGTGATACAGGTCATTTCGTTGTAGAGGCGCTCAACTGTACTCAGATGGTTATTACACAGTGGTGTTTGGAAGTATATATATGTTTAATTAGGCACCCAATGCATTGCCCACTGCTCGGGAATCTGGGACACATGACGAGGCCTCGTCACAGGGCGGCAGTTGGTTGACCGCATTGGCTTCAGTCAGAATCTTATTAGGACAACCTGTTCAGGTTATTACATAGCGTCCCTTCCAGCGCTGCTGCACTGCCTGCCTCGAACTGAACTTTTTTAGCGAACAACACAGTATTCTGAGGAGCGCTAGCCCATTGTTTCACACAGCATCAGTGTGGCGTTTGAATCAATCAGCACTGCTCCAATGCCCTGTTCATCCTACTCATTCCTCCTCTTCCAATTAACTAGTAGCACTCCGACACCCTCTTTACACTGGCAGCGCTTTTCCATACACAGCGCCCGCACCCTCCTCTACACAATACCTAGGTGGGGAAAGGTGTTTTCGACAAGCCCCAATCGTGAAGCACTATCGCTCCTGTAAAATGCTTCCACATTAAAAGTGATAAAGAAAAAATACAAAGGGAAAGGTTAACAGCTCATGCTTATAAGTACCTTGTGCTATCGTAAAACAAAGCTCGGAATGCTCATTAATGAAATTAGACAGTGCACATGGGTTCACTTATGTAATGACCATTTCTACATTTCAATTAAAACAAGTAATTCACCCTATACTTTCTTAGTGTCATTGTCTGTTGGCTTCATATGATTGAGACTTATGAAAATCGGGCCCCTATGTTTCCCTTCTTGTTTGTAAACATGCGTGAACAAAAGTAGTCAAGTTGGGCACAGACTCACGGGTTGCGGTGGCACAGCAGCTTGCCAGCTGGGATAGAATTATGCAAGTAGTAGTCCGTCGTGAGATCCCAAAGTGCAAAGTTGTGCTCGTAGGGGCGGTAGACTCCAAGGAAAAGGTTTATGGCATTCTGCTTGTCAGCATCTGTATATAAATGGTGGAACACAAATCTACAAATGAAGTCGAACGGAAATAACATACAAAAGATGGTTCTGAGGAAGTGTAACTAAAGTAACTAGTGGCATGCCTTCAGCATTAATAAGAGTGCATAAGTCTAGGCAAACAGTCAAACAAGATTATCTGAGAATAAGTACTTCGATGGATGACTACACAGGGAGCATGATAGTAGGGCATGCAACTAGTAATGAGCAGACAGGAAGCGATCGCTGGAGAGTGCTGATGCAAATTATATCTGAGTCCGAGTAAAGAAACAGCAGACAAGTACATTATTCAGTGAATAACCATGCTATTAATACAAATGTCTGTCACATTTTAAGATAAAGTACTGTTACAGGCAAGAGCTTATAAACCATGGGAGCTACGAAAACTAAATATACTTACACTCATTGCATACAACTTGCAACTGGTATATTATTAAAAATTAAATTATGGGGTTTTACGTGCCAAAACCACGATCTGATTATGAGGCACACCGTAGTGGGGGTCTCCGGAAAATTTCGACCACCTAGGGTTCTTTAACGTGCACCTAAATCTAAGTACACAGGTGTTTTCGCATTTCGCCCCCTATCGAAATGCGGCCGCCATGGCTGGGATTCGATCCCGCGACCTCGTGCTTAGCAGCCCAACACAACTTGTATATTATGTATTGGTACAGCATGCACTTCAGTACAGTTGGTATAGTCAGCATTTTTTAAGCACAGATGTCTGCATTTATTCGCAAATATCTTTTGTTAAAATTTAAGAAATGGCCAAGTTGTATTGGCTTCATTTCCAGTTAGAATAAGCTATACTGTACAGTGCAGTCCAATGTTAAAAGGAACACATGAGTGCAGGTCACATGCAAATGTTCTTCTCTGGCATGTGCGAATTGCCCAACTTTGCTGCAGATGAATTGCGGTTAGGGCACTGTCACCTTTCTACACACCTGTGCTGTGCGTTGACATAGCTTCAGCTGGAATTTGTAGCTAGATCACCAACAAAGAGAGCTGCAAATCAGTGTGTTCCCTTAGACAGTGAACTGCACTGTGCATTACTGTGTGCACAATAAGGTGTTCTAACCTGAGAATGTATTACTGAGGTACCGAGAGAGGGTCTGCATTATGTCCCTCGAGTGTGAAGACAAGGGCGAAATCTTCCGGTATGTCTTGACTCGGTGGACCAGCTGAGAACCACCATACTGCAAGGCCAGGGTGTCACCATGGTCCTCGTAAAGAACCTCCAACATGCTGCAAAACGGAGATAATCAAATATCAATGCTTGTGTTTTGATGGTTCATTGCTGACCGAACCTGCTTTAGAGCTGTCGGCTAGAGAAACTTGGCTGGGACTCAGAATTTATGCTGAAGTCATCAATTCAGCTCAGATAGTTAAATTTGAATTCAAGATGAAATTTATGCCGTACCGAACACTGTCGGTGTCGAAGAACAGGTCAGGCTTTGGCAGGACACCAAGAGCATTCAGCTGCACAAAATATAACAGATCATTACGAAAAGAAACACGTATGCTTGGTAACATATATGGTAACATGCATTTAAACTATGTGCTGTATTCTTCCTCATTACAAGGTACCAGTTTCAATATGTGCCAATTATGGTGAGATGCATAAGTTCATGCACAAGACACGCAATCTGTGGACATTATTTTAATAGCGGCCACTGTGGAGAAACGTTGAACATTTCAATAGTTCAAGTAAAGTATGTTTATCTCTGCACTGCTTGGAAGGAAAGAAACAAAATCTTCAAAAGAAGTGCAGCAAACGATACTCATTTTCCTTTAATAAACAGCTCTTCAGCAGATAAATTCTGATACTAATATGTAATAATAAGTACCTAACATTAAAACAAAGTAATTACACTGTTAATAAACAAAATATTCCCTAACAGGCACAATTTCGTGCCATAACTTGTGGTTTGTGTCAACTCGTGACAGAAAAAAAAATTTGGCAGAGACTCTTAAGGCTGCTTACGTGTGGAAATGCGAAAGCATACAGTAAAACCTCATTACTACGAACACCACATTAACGAAATTTTCAGATTAATGAACTTTTCAGAAATCCCCTGCTTACTTCCGACAGCTTCAATTTAAAATTATTTCAGTACTACAAACAGCAGAATACCGAAATTTTCAGATTAATGAACTTTTCAGAAATCCCCCCTGCTTACTTCCGACAACTTCAATCTAAAATTATTTCAGTACTACGAACTTCAGAATACCGATCTTTTCAGAATAACAATCGTTATTCAGTTTTCTCGTCATGTTAATGCCTCAGTACCACCAACTAATATTCCAAAATGTGGCGATTTTAGATTTCCATGAATCCTTCATGGCAGCCAAAACAGTAGGCTAGCAGACGACAAGGCGGAGAAAGCGTGCGAGCGCATGCTTCGCCCAGACAAGCGTCACCTAGCAACCAGGGCGAGTCTCTTCCTTCTTTCGGGCTCCTTTCTACGGCCGTACTAGCTACGCGTGAGGAGAAATGTGGCCTCTGTACTCGCGGGGATGCCACATGATCGCACTTTACACTTTCCGGACGTTGTCGTACACATGCGCTTGCGCTTTGGAATAGTTCAGGCATCGGTCTCGAGTGAGACAATTGCGGTGTCCATGGCAAGGAATGTGAAAAACAAACACGAAAGATTGCGCTTTGGAAGCGACATAGAGCTTCCTTCTTGTCAGTAGTTTTCTTAGCATCTGTATTGTGTTTGTCACTCTTATACCATGCTTTGGTGGTGTGTGGTGGCGCAATCTAAGGAAAATAGCAACAGTGTGGGCCGAGAGCAAACAGCCACATTTTCGTGAATAGCTCAAATGGTGACAACTTATGAACTGATGGGTTGATGGGTGGAATGGTTAATTTTGGGGCTTTCACTACAACGACCTTTCAGAATAACGAATGGTTTACCACAGACCCTTGAGGTTCAGTTATATTGAGATTTCACTGTAGTCCCTTTGGTGAAATGTTCTTTTCCACGCATTCCTTGATCACACAAGCTCTCGCCTGCATTCTTCTTTCTTCTTCTTTCTGGGGTTTTACGTGCCAAAACCAGTTCTGATTCGCCCGCATTCTAACTGTGCCTTGGTAAGGCCAAGCATCTCAACGCGCTTGCTTGCATGCGAGGAGTTCATTACTCAAAGGACTGCTCAGCGCCGTACAATTGGACATTAATGCTTTTTATTTTCAAGCGAAGCTTGTACTGCTTCACTCGAGTTGGTGTCGGTGTTGGCATACTAAAAAACCCAAGCTGCGCGAAAATAAAAATTGCTCGTCGAGCTAGGGAATTGAACCACCGACCTCCAAGTACGGCGCGCCATCGCGTCATACCCCCAGCCAATCACAGGCGTCCCCTCGCTACGGATGAGGGAAACGGTGTGATCGCGTGTTCGCTCACCTTGCGCCTGCTGTTTCCCACCAGTTCAGGCCCGGCAGAAGGTTCGTTGAACGGCAGTGGCAGTGGGCCCGTGAACGTCTCAAACTAACGCTCAAAAAACTAACCAACCCCTCCCCTGGGGTCGGAGAAGCTTCGCGTGCACCCCTTTTCCCAGTAGGAGAGTTGTAGGAGGTAGGAAAGTTTTTATACACTCATGATGTGGTGCCGCCTCCTCTCCATTGGTGGCACTGTCACTTGCCAAACGACGCATGCACTAAGCCACACGTTTAGTCAGCCAGATGGCTACAACGTGATGTGTGCAATGATACATGCACTAGGCACACCTTTAGTCAACCAGAACTGAGGAGCTGATGTAGCGTCAGGAAAGTGTGCAAGTCTCGCACCCCGGAGGCCCAGGTTCGATTCCCACCCAGACCAAAATTTATCAAATTTTCTTTTCAAAGGTAATAATTTACTTTTGCTTACAGGAACCTCCCTGAGAAATCTGACAGCAATTTGAAATCTTTTTACATGTTTTTTACTCCTTGTGCCGTCGGCCATTTTTGGTACCACCATTCGGTACCACCATTCGGGGCATATAATGCTTTCGGATTAAAATAGCTGCAATTTCAAATGACTGCAGGAAAGAACAATTCACCACTTCTACAGAATGTTGTGTGTGCTGCCGTGTGTGAAGGCACATTATGGGTCTAGGCAACCTTGCTGTTGAGAAGGTACGATGGTCAATATGGTGACACAGTGCAAAGTAGCACCACAATAGACAAAAATGAAAGAAAGGGCTTACACAAGCTCTTACTCTCAACTTGCGTCGAAAAACAAGATTGTGTCAAACGAGAAAAACAACAACAAGCCAAACCCACACCCTCTGGCTCCCATCTGCGGCAAGTTGTTTTTTCATCCACTGTCACTTCCCTCTACTTTATTATTACTACACTTCTATTAAAAACAACAAATGACTTCCCCCTACGCTTTTCTTAGCTTATATGGTTGTGGCTAACAAAAATCAGGCCCCTTGGTTCCCCTTCTTGTTCATATTAGTGGAAAAAAAAAAAAATTGAATGTTTTGTTGAGATCAAGAACTTATGTTATCTGTTCTCTTTGTCACCCTGGCTTCTGCCATGAGAGGGCTAATTTATTTACCCTGTTCAATAAGTTCTGCAAGGGCCACTTAAGAGAGTGTGCCATTTGCAGCATTGCTCCGTTGTCGCGCATGCGATATCTACCTGAAAAGCCAAGGCACACTTCCCGAGGGCAAACTGGGCTGTGTTGGTGCGATCCAAGCAGTCAACACAGTTGACACGGGCAATGCCCGTCTGCAGCCGTGCTCCGTAGGTGGTCATGGCACCTCCCAGCATGTACGGTGTAGGCAGGGGACCAACCTGGCTGCCGTGGGTGTGGAATATGCCCGTCTTGCGCAGGATGTGGTGCGCGATGTCTGACAGGCGACCCATCACATTGGCTGCTTTTCTGCATTGGTGAATGCCATGTAAAGTGCACTGGTTCAGCAAAAATCTTATGTAACCAGCCTTCTACTGGCACTGATTAATTTCGGAAATGGTATACACCAAATTCTTAGCTTGTGTAAAAGATTACATGTGTAAAAAGTTTGCAGACATGTACTGTCTGCAGACCTTTTACGGTATCATGCCATCAGGCCTTTTGCACATAAGTACATGCAACTAAAACTAGTAGCTAATAGTTGCCTCGTATGAATCAGCATCAATATTTCCTTGATCTCCATTGCATTGCATGAGCTGAGGTCGTGGCTAGTTCATTGTAACTGTTGACTGAAACATGCCACTGGAACAAAAAAGACACAAAGAAATGCACTTTGTGCCCATGTTTTCCATGTTGTTGTATGTGTCTTTGATTATCCAGTAGCGCATTTTGATCAACATCAAGATCAGTCATTGTGCCTTCAAGGTCTTTGCAGCTCTACTTATAATGCCTAAGACTGATTATGAGTGTTGTGTACTTAATACTTACAACTACATTTGTATATCTAATAAGTACCGAATGAAGAAATATGGAAGGGTCTACTAAACTCTTATGTTTTTTCTTCAAGCCCTAAAAATGATAAGCCGTGTTTGACTCAATAATGAACCGTGAATAACTTGTAATGTTATAAAGCTTAGCAGGTAGAATTTTGCAATTAGGTTCAGTAAAGAAATGAAGCAAGGAAGTGCAGCAGGAACACTTAACGATTTGTTGTTTCTCGCCATGTCAAAGGCCAGGTAGGCAATGTGGTGTGAACGAGGGAGAAACTGATTAAGGTAGTCAATGCTGTCCAAAAAGGGGTCGCTGAGGAGGCTCTCGTGGCGGCGTTTCTCACGCTTCTTCACCAGGTTGAGCACGACGACAGGTGCACCATACTGCCGCAGCAGCAGGTTGAAGTGCCGACCCGCTGCAAAGCAGTATGGGTCCACCAGGTCCACTGCACATGGCGATGCACCAAGCACACACCTCAATTAAAGGCCAAATTCATGCAAAACCTTATGCTTGAAATACGAGTAGATGAGTCACTAAAAGTTAGCAAAAATATACATTTGTGACGCCGAAAATAATGCAGAACCCACAACATTGAAAACCTGCATGGCTCTTTGGCACGATGTCCGAGATTAGGCCGGTACTTGCTGCACACCGAAAAGCTCAGAAGCCATGGTCTGGGATTTGTGTCGTATCTAATAAACATCATTTCCCTATTTCTGGTGCATGCATCGTCTACTTAGGTGCTAAGTGAAAGGCTGTTGACCCTTTGACTGCCACTCCCGAGTATAGTACTCGTTTTGTCTATTCAGCGCATTCCCTGCCTCTGAAGAAACAACTCGTACAAAAATGGCCATCGCGTACCTGTTGTAGTACCATCTATAGAGAGGTCCTAAAAACACCTGAAACTTGCAAGTTGAATGTGTAATAGCAGGTGGAGCAAATGTCTTGGTGCTCTGTCGCTAGGTCTAGGCAGAACAGCCATGGCAAACCAGTGTGGCAGGTCTATCTGCACTTTGACAGACGAAAGGATTTGTAAGCTGGTGATGAATCCGGTGTCGGAAGAAAGCGACGATGAAGAAACAGTTTATATGTTGCACAAAATGTTAATCTAAACTAGCACACTGAGAAGAACTCAGCAGTCATAGGGTTAAGAAGAAAATTAGACAATTACCAGCCTTGCAGCTCTGCGACAGTTGGTTCAATAGTAATACTCATAACGAATTTAGCTAAGGCGAAATTTCACTGCAGTTGGGCTTTAATAATGCAGTACTGTGTGAAGTCTGGTCGCTGCTTGTCAAAGTACCTGCGGCCAATACAACATAAAATGGCATCGTCGCTTCCTTTCGTTTCATAACATATCTTTCACTTCATCGACTCTCTCACCATAGTATGAGTGAACACTGCGACGTACCATTAATGGCTGGCTTAGGCACCATCTTGGAGATGTCCTGTGACCAGCTGAAAGGAATTGAACCCCGAACTTGCACGAAAGAGGTGAAATTGCCACTTGTGAAGGAGGAAACTGAGGAGTCATGGACAATTTGCTCTGTTTCCACTTCATTAGCCACGTCACCCTGCCGGATGAAACAACAAAGCAATCATGTTTATTTATATATTATACAGATATTATTTATTAAGAAAGTTGTGACCTAGTGCTGTGTGTGTAAAATTGACATAATTTTTCTGTCTTAAGTCCATGCTTCAGCTGTGCAAGTTGTAGCAAGGTGCTCTGAATTAATTAGAGGCATTGTCGGGAACCGAGGGCATCGCAGCGGAGCGCCAGAACATGGGCAGGTGGATCTGGAGAGCGGCGACGTCTCGTGAGCGTGAGGTAGCGTCAGGCGGAAGGTTGCTTTTGGCGGTAGGCTGCTGGGGAAGGTCATCTATTAGGCCAGAGTCACCACTGTTGTCTTTCGCAACCGGCACTAAGGCACCAACCGAGAGCGCCGACCTTAGCGTCCCCGCATTGCAGCGTCGGTGGGTGTTACAGTATCATGGCGAGAATTGCTGGACTAATCTTGACCATCTGGAGTTAGTTACTATGTAATGTTTAGAACTGGGTTAGTTGATGACATGTCATAGCTGCAGTACACTAAGACATTGAATGGTGCACATGCGAAAATTGTCGAGACAGTTAATGCTGAATGGTGCGAACAAGAGTATGCCAGCTGTCCTTCAGTTGTGCTGTTCATCAAGAAGTTGTTGCATCCAAAATTTCCAGCCAACACTATTTCAATTAATGGTGCCATCACTGTACAGTGACCTCATTCGTATGTAGTATATTCTTTATTTATGGTTCTATCAAGCACATTTAATTAAATTCACACAATAAAATAGCACAACCTCAAAAATGATTCAACACTAACTTGCCTAGCTTTGCATTTTACTGGCACATCACAAAATCTTTAGTTGTAAGCTGCTGCATTAACATGCAACTAGTTAACGTACACCTAAATTTCAGTAAATGAACGTTTTGCATTTCAACCCCGTTAGGTATGCAGCCTCTGTAGATGGGAATGAAACCTGTGGCCTTGTGCTCTGTAGCAGTATGCCCTAGCCACTGCAATAGATAATGTTATCTTGTCTCCATTGTTATGCTGTGCAATGAAATATGTCGCTGTACACACCATCATGTAGGCATTGACAGTTGATTTGCAAGCTTTGAAAAAGCATGAACACGTACAAAGCTTACTAACCTCACAGTTGGCGCCCCTCTTCAGAAATCTTGTACCTGAAAACTTCTGGGAACGCCGGGCAATGAGCGTAAGATATATGGGACGGCCGTACACACTAATATCTGGGACACAATGGTTAAGGCTATAACAAGGGGGCTTACAACTAGAAGTCTGAGCTTCTTTATTAAAGCTTGCAATTACTCGTGTCTGCAATGCAAAACCAATGAATAATAAAAAAAAAGCCAGCAGATTCCATGCCCAGTGGGAATCGATGTTATGCGAAGCAGTGTGCGGGGAGCCTACCAAGGTAACGAAACGACCATGAGAGCACCAAGACGTAGGCGGCTCTTTCATGACCTACATGGCACGCATGTCATGAGTCCTCAGGAGTCCCTTTAGCTACACCTAAGAGACCTTAAAGTGAAAGCCTAGGTTATGCTCATGACTATGACTTCGACCATCAACCTTTAGCCTTTTCCTTCACTTAGTACCACATCCAAACCCATTCCATTGCTTTTTGAGTGCTAATCTTTTTTTTGCCGAGTTATTCTCATTTTTGCTGAGTCATGGTCATCCCTGCATCCCTCGACCTGGCGATCTTGCCGCCGCGGGCAGTGACCTTTTCCCCTCCCTTCATTAAAACCTGATCCCGCTGCTTGCTGCAGCTGGCCTAGCCCGCCAAGCCGGCTCTCTCCTTGTCCAGTTGATGTTGCCGAAGAAAAAAAAACGTTTTTTTGTTTCAATGCGCAGGCACCGCAACTCTTTGGTTGTGCAAGTCTTTGCGCTTCACTTCACTAACCTGACACTAGGTGACACTATATGCCGCTACGACGCCATCGCGTCGCTCGCTCTTCGTTTCCAACGCCTCGTGCTTGTGCGAAACGACATGCGTCCACGCATCCAATACCTGGTGTGACATTCCAAGGATGAGTGCTTCGACGAAGAAACGCAAGATATTGACTCTTGAGGACAAAATGGCCATCTTGGACGCCGTTTCTGGAGGAAACGGGTGCGCGTTACAATCGAGGGCGCGTTAGGATCGAGTAAATACGGTAAGCGTTTTTTTTCAAATTTTCGGGCCGAACCTGCATATAACAAAATCCTCTTTATAACGAAGTTTTTCAGAAATTTCGTTATATCCAGGTTTAACTGTAGATAGATACTGTCAAAGTAGCAAATATTCGCCCGAGAAATGCTTCACATTTAAAAACTTTCTTTAGTTGCCGACCTGGGCACTATGCTGGGGATGAGATATGCACTTAATAGGTCACACGGACCTACACACAGCTGAAGGAACTCAACTATTCTGTGGCAACCACGATTTGAAAAACTTTCAATTGCAAGTTTTCTCTCCCTCCAGCCCTTGCAGCTAAAAGGATACTTGTCTGACCAACAAAACCATGTGTAACATAAAGAAGCCAGTCGGTGTGAAGTTCCACTGGTTCCAGGAGGTAAGAGTTCCACACATACCTCCAGTTAGGTTTTGTGCGTCCAGCAAAACATGTGCCTAAAAGAGAGAAGTTTAGTCACAAACTGCAAGAGAGTTCATAAATGCTGTGCAGGTGTGAGCTCTCTCAACAAGTTAATGTGCATACCAAGTAATGATGTGTACGATGACACTGGTCACTGTTGCCCATTATGTTTGTAATACAAAAGATATCTTTTCACATGTATTGCACTGCGAATTAAACGAGTCTAAGCACAGGACTACATCTGCATATCTGCAAATTTTGCCTTGTGATGCAGTCTCATGGCTGTGAGAACTGGCCCGGTATTCTGTAGCGATGCATTTTCCCGGTGACAATGCCTTTCAGCGCTTTTCGCGTTCATGAGTGGTCAAGCGGCGCTCCGCCCCGAGCGGAGCTTCGAAAGTGGCCACTCACGAACGCGCAAAGCGTCAAAAGGCATTGTCACCGGGAAAAGGCGTCACTACAAAATACCGGCCCCTGTTGCACTGCTCTGAATCTGCCAGGCCCTGCAGCAGATAACAATGGTTAGAGTAGTGATGATACCAATCGAGTGTATAATACATAATATGAAAGTTTGTTTAGGACATACAAGCTGGCAAGCAAATGGTTTCAGTGAGTGAAGATCTCATAAGCAACATATACAACACATTTCATTGCTATTACTGGGATCGAATACATGCGGGGTGCGCAAGCTTTTTGATCATATCACGTCAAATCGCCACAGACATAAGATTCTCATTCTATCTGTCTAAGCGCTTCGTATTCAACAGCCTTTCTGTCACCTATCTAGCACACTAGTTCTAGGGTAGCAATAACTCTCCGACACAGGAAATTAAGATGCACACCTGTCTCAGTCACCTTACAAGCTAACCACAGTGACATGGAGATCACCAATTTCTTGAATGTTAATGTATGTGTTTTTCAAGTTTAAACAATAGTAGATGGCCAATTGTAATCTGTGACATAGAGAAATAAGCGCTGACACTGGTCAGACGTCATTCAGGTTGTTGAGTTTCTCCAGCAGGTGGAGGCCATCGTGAGTGAGAACCCCGAAAAGCCAATGAAGGCCATTGCCGAGCAGCTTAATTGGCAGAATCAACATTTAAGCCTTTTGTAGATGAGGTCATTAGGTGCCACTGCTAAGTCATAAATGTGCTCTATCCCACAGGGCCTGCACAGCCCAATAATGGCTGGCTGTGAACTGTGGCCATGTCACCCTCAATGTGCCATCCTAGTTTCCAATAATTAAACCTGCTATGCCTCTATGTATAAAAAACGTCACTGAGTTGGAGACTAACAAGCAGCCACACAGTGCTAAAGACTTGCTAAAGGCTGCTATTGTGGAAGCACTGTACAACATCAACACCATCTAACCCAAGATACAGGCATTATAGACGATTTCGCTCACGCGATAACAGCAGCGATAGTGCTCTCCCAAGAAACTTCCCGTCACAGGCCTTATCAGTCTAGTGCGCCGGATCATAAAGCGCACTCCTGCTAATCTATATCACCGCCATTGCCTTTCTTGCTCGCTATATTTAGCGAACTATGTAATTGAGCCAAACCGGAAGCCGTCCAGGGTGCATGTTTGTAAACAGCGAAAAAGGTCTATTGAAGCCTAATTCAGTCAATAACGGGGGCTTTAGAATGGTTTTATTCACCAGCCTCAGAAAACAGTAGTAAAAGAAACAATGCAAGAAAATTCAAAGCAAATGTAAAGCAATCTTGTCTGAAATATGACTGCCATCCCTGACCTCACTATATGTCCTCAAATACCTTGTGCACCCAGTATATGTGCAAGAAAGGCAAAGGAGCTCACTGTCTATGTTAGGAACCATGCTTTTTAACATAAAACAGACCACCCATCATTGTAAAACCTGCCTCAGTTCATGGCAAAAGTTGCAAGCTACACAACTGATAGCAAAGTGATTTGGCTTAGTTTAATACCGGCAACCTTGGGTACATACACATAGGAGACAATGCAGGCTAAACAATAATAAAAACGAGCTCACACACACACTCGTACACATGGTAATGCACAAGCAGTAAAAATGTAAGAAAACTGTTACTCACCATCAGACAAATTACTGAACACAATGTTTGATGAATTTTCTATGCTGGCCTCCTTGCCGACACTTCGAAATCGTCTGCCAGGAAGTTTGTATGCAGGCTTGTCGGCATCCTGCAATGACACCAGTTTTTCTGGATGCGTTTAAGGCACTCGGAAACACAGGTAAAGTGTGCAGCTAATACAGCAGCTTTGAAATAGTAAAGCCACGAAAATCGCCAGTTACCTTGCAGGCTAAACATGCAACCAGACTTGATGTATGCACTTTGCATTTATGTCGTGCACCTCTAAAAAAATGTAGCCATCAAATTTAGAAGGTAGGGTGTTTGTTTATAAAAGAAACACTAAATAAAAATATTAGATTAAGCTGTATTAGTAAATATCGCTTCTGCTATAGTGTAAGGCCCACTCTTATCAAGACAAGAAACCATATAAGCCAGAAATGAGTAAAAAAAATAAAGCAAAGGCGGCTAGCAGTAATGCCACCCTTAAGTTTTTGTGCCCGCTCATTGTTATAATGACAGTGCCTTCTAGTTGACTGTTTAGTGGTAGATAGGGACTACATTGCATTAAAAAGAAGCCAATAACTCACTCTAGTAAGTTTTGAGGGCCTTTCATGTGCCCAAGCTGCCCGAATACAAGGAAATACTTCGGTACATTATTCATTGCATGCTGATTTTGGCAAGAAACACTCTAGATTTGCTTTGCTATATCCAATAATTTGTTATATCTTTGTTCACTATATCAATTTGACTGAAAACACTCGTACACACCAAACATACTGCCGCTGAGCTTTCGGCAGGTAATTCAGGAAAGTCTCGACTTCATTTTTTCCTGTTTTAAACAACCCCTTCTTACTAAATACATAAATATATGGCTTTAAATAACCGCTTCACCAGTGCAAGATAATTTAATGTGGGTCCCTTTAAGTAGGCATGCATTTTTATTACTGCAAGTCTAAACCGCAGCCTCACATCGATGGGAAGCAAGTCCCAGGTGTCCGCCACTTCCACTTCAGAAACCTTTGCCGAGGACAGAGAGTCATCCGACTCGCTCTTGAATGTTGTTGGTTTCTTCGGAACAATGTAGGCAAGTGGAGTAAGGTTGTATTGCAGTGTGTGCGTCAGGTCATAACTGTAGCTGCAAGAAGTAATGGAAATTAATCAACAGAGGCTCTGCTTTAGCGCCTCTATTGTACAGCCTGAAACAGTCATGTCGTTAAAGCTCACATATGTACTGGAGGGAAAGCGGTACTTGAGATTAATATGTTCATTCTCCGCATACGCGCCGCCGCACCGCTCTATGGACGCGACGTTGAAAACAATTGAGCGTGCGATGACGTTATCGAGAACTGAGAACATCATCGTGGTGGGAGACTTCAACGGCAAACAGCCGCTTTGGAGTTCCAATGCGGGCGATGAGAGGGGGACCCACTGAGGGGTCATTAAGGATTAATAAGCGATTGACGGCTGTGAATTCGAGAAACATTCTCTTTAATAACAGTGGTGAAAAAAAAAAAATGGAGAGAAAAGTAATGGTGTAATCAAATGGTTAAGAAGGCTTGACTAAGTACATTGCCTTTATTGCCTCTTTAATAGTTTGGCGCTGTGCTAACACCTACTGTACTAAATGTGTGCCACCTGTCGCACTTTCTTTTGGATGGCACTCTGATGCTGTGAAAGAGCACAGTTTCAGGCACCTTGCACGGAGTTGATTGCAATGCCTTTTGTGTATATCTGTAGCTATCCAATTCATAATATGTTAAGGGAAACTGAGACTTCCACCCAAATGTAGCAATTTGCTACAATGGAAACCCAACCGGGTTCCTCGAAATAAAGCCTTGCAGTTGAAGAAAAATTCGTCCTGGTCCTATTGAACTATTACATCAAACACTTGCCTTTGCTTCGAGTTGTCGACAAATTCGACTTCGCCCTGCCATCTGCTAGCCGCCTGGTTAGCTCAGATGGTAGAGCGGCTGCCCCGGAAAGGCGGTGGTCCCGGGTTCGAGTCCCGGACCAGGACGAATTTTTCTTCAACTGCGAGGCTTTATTTCGAGGAACCCGGTTGGGTTTCCATTGTAGCAAATTGCTACATTTGGGTGGAAGTCTCAGTTTCCCTTAATTACTTATCTCCACCTAGCGGATTTCCGCTGAACTATTACATCAAATTCATAATATGTTATGAGCGCTATGTGTGCAGGCTATCTTTCTCACGTGTAAACTGTTATAGACCAATGAAACACAAACAGGAAAGTGCAAAGTAGAACCCCTTTTACCAGCAATTGCTAAAGAACACGAATTCACACAGCTAAGTATTCATTTACCAACGATAGCGTGGACTCCAAACAAAAAGTACAAGCTGAAATTATGCCAACATTATGAAAAATGGCAGAAGTGGGAACAAAAAAACGCATCAGCTACAACTTGTTGCATATCGTTCGCATATTGTTGCATTATTGTACCTTCGGGGCCGAATCATTACAGAGGGGAGTGGAGTTACAGAGGATATATATATAAAGGAAGAAATACATCAAATTATGAAAAACACAAAAAATAAGACCATAAATTCGAAAAATTATGGCAAATTACGGGGCATGCTTAGAACTTAGCGATGTGGAATGAAGCTCTTGGCCCACACGGCGACATATACAAGGAGCTGCCACCGTTTCCAGAACGTTCTACGGCCGCCGCTGCTGAAATTTCTCTCCTCTTCCCCAGCACTGCCACCGCACTTGCCCTCTATATGTAAGTAAATATGAGGGGATGCATGGAATCTGCTAATGAGTAATGGGGCCAGTGCGTTGGCCAGCTCAATGCCCTCTGGCGTTGAGTGAGAAGGGCAACATGGGAATGCTAGCACAGAATTGCATTTGCAAACGCGGCTGGATGCTGGCCAACGCACTGGCCCCATTACTCATTAGCAGATTCCATGCATCTCCTCATATTTACTGTAGCCCCAAAGTTGTCTATTTTGCGTTATTGCTGCGTTCTGCTGTTATTGCTGCTTCTCCTTAGAGGGCCCTGAACCACTTTTTATCGAAGTGCAGAAAGACATTTGAAGTGAAAATAGGCTATCTCAGTAATACTTTGCCGCAAAAAATACTTCGATGCGATCAACAGAAGCGGAGTTATTGGCAATCAAACACGGCCTCAATAACTTGCACTGCGAAAGTATGGTGGAGTGAGGTGGGTACCACAATGCTCCGCCTTCGAAATGTCACCATGATGCGCAGTTCAAATTTCATTTTGGATTTTAACATAGATGCCACGACTTCAGATTTGGGTGCCTACGATGCGCTAAACGTAAGCCAAACGCTGTTGTCCTCAGTGAGTTAACGTAGACGCCACTACTTCAGATTTTGGTGCCTACGACGCGCTAAACGTAAGCCAAACACGGTTGTCCTCAGCGGTCCGCAGTGCGCTTAGCCAGTGGACTCGTGATGGCACCCAACGGCGGCCGCGGTGTAGCTGACCGTAGCGACCAATAGCAGCCGCGTACTGGAATGTGCTTTATTACATAATAAAGCACACAGAAGAGAGTAAGCATCATCGCTTCTGTTGAAACGAGAGCATTTGAGAGAAACGTGACTTCACACTCCGCTTACAAGCTCCTCGTACTGCGTATGACAGCAAAACTTCGCCGAGATGTTCATACCAGCGTGTGCTACCCGCAGACTATGTTATTTCACCAAGCCTGAGGGGTAGTTCAGGGCCCCTTCAATTTTATGGTGAGTGGCATTAGAGCCAGCTGTTCAAGACGACGACGAACGCACGAGCAGTGGCACGAGCTCACTCACTTATTCTGTACGTCACAGTGACTTTGAAACAGAGATTTAATGCTTTCGCCTTAAAAAAAGAATACCACAGGTAAAAACAAATACAAGATGGAACAACAGAGAACCGATAGAGTAAAAATTGTTGCTATTAGTTGCTGCTAATTAAATTGTTTTTTAAAAGTTGGTGGAGTACTATATCTGCAGTGAATGCAGGAAGGTGCTTCCAATCCTCAGAAGTCCTTGGAAATAATGCGTTGTGGAAAGTAAAAGTACAACAAAAGTCCATTTCATTTGTCCATGATATTAAACAAGCATTTCTTGTCATCTCTGTGTTAGTAAGTGGATGTGAAAAATGTTTCTGGTCTGCCTCTATCTTAAAAATGGTGCAGGTGCCAAGTGGGAGCAGTTATATGGTTAACAGGAGTGACAGTATAATTGAATCACTTTCAGTCATTAAATATCTTAACACTTTGCATAAAGCACAAGCAATAGCCAGCAAGTGATGCTTATATGATGCTGTAATTAATAAAAACTAGATACAGAACTAATCTGAACGGCTGAAAATTCTCAAAATAAGCACATGTGTATCACTAAACTTGCTCATCAAGTAAGGCACTTACCTGAAGTAGAAATTGCTGGACAAGTCGACATTCTGGAAAATCTTCACATATCTATAAAACAAAGAGGCAATAAAAATAGAGCTGAGACAGATTCCAACAAAAAATGCATAGCATGAATTTAAAATGCCACTCTACCTGTTTTCATCTGGATGAACATTATGGTCAGTGTTGTTTGGCAGGTAAACCATACGAGTGTCCTCCACTTTGTAAATTGTATGATGTCCCACAATGGCAATGCGTCTCCTCTTTGTGATCAGTATAATGTAATATCCTTCCAAGAACTTCACAAAACCTAGAAAAGATGCAGTTGTTTTGCAACCAGTGATTACATGAATGAAGCCAGGGCAAAGTGATGCAGAACGAGCTCCTTACCCACTATGCCAAACGCAGACACTGTTCTATTCAGGCCAGAGCTACCTTTCTGTCCAGTTTTCAGCATCTTTTTTCCTTGATTAATCTCACTGAGGAATTCTCGTATCTCTCGATTGTTGTATTCAACCTAGAAGCATGTCGGGTACAGTGAGGCAAATAAGAATTATTCGGTCATGTTTTACGGCCACAGCCGAAGCTATTGTAAAGACCACAAACCTTGTCATCAAATACAAGCAGCTTATTAATTTCCGTCCGGTCAATCTCTAATACGCGAAACTTGGTCTGTGTGTTATTCGAGCCGACGAGGTAGTACTTCTGTAAAGTAGTAGAAAAACAGAGTGTGTATGTCAGGGGAGTGAATGATCCGCACGTCGGCGCATGACAGAGTTAAAAATGTGCGCCTCACAACTTTGACTGAGCAGCTACACATTAGGAACCCCCGCTGACAAATGCTGCAACGCAAACACACAGTTGTCATGAAGGTAAGATGAGTTTTTAACATCTGAACTGAAAGAAGAAAGGACTACGGAAGACAGACAAGGACGTCGCTGTACTAACGACTGATCAAAACTCGTCTTAGCTATATGAACCAACTAGCTCAGTTTAATATTCTGTCATGTAGGGCTTGTCACAAAGCACTGATTTAAACTGGAAGCTTTACAATAAACGAATAATTACGAAGCATTATTCGCGACCTATACGGGTGTCACACGGTTCACTTTCGATCGCGATCGGATCTCGATAGAAATGGTAATACTGCGGCTGGGCAAAAGTAACGACGCAATTAAGGATAGGAAACAATGCATTTAAACACGGCCGGTATTTTGTAGCGATGCCTTTCCGGTGCTAATGCCTTTCGCGCTTATCGCGCTTTGTCAGCGGATAGAGCGACGGTCCGCTCGCGTTATCAACGGGATCAGCCGGCCGTGAGCGGTGGATGATAAGACTAGTATAGAATAAGTCATAAGGCATCGCTACAAAATACCGGCCCGGGTGGTAACAGTTTACAAGCTCTCATTTGGAATAGCACGATTCCGCTGCGCTTGATAAGCGCAGGAACCATTTGGTAAAATAAATGCAGTAACATCCAATCTGCATATGCATGAAGGGAATGCAAAACATAGGTCGCACCAGTTTCGTCTCGTAAAGGGCCATTCGTTGCACCGAGCTAATGACCGGTTGCAAGGCCATCGTGGCTGCAGTGGGCGTCCTGTACTTCGGTGAGGATGTCATCGTTCACGATGGAAACGGTGAGGGCCAAATGTTTCACAAGGATACGGCAAAGTCAAAAGATGTATCTAGAGAACGAAAGCTGGTTGCGTGCACACGCGTACGCAGCACAAACTTCGGTTCTCTTCGGCGCATGTAGATGTTACATCATACCAGTGAGATCATCTCAGATCATCAAATGGCTCGGTTAAACCCACATGCCTCATAGCCTACAATACGCCTCCTAAGTCTCACGTTCTCTTTCAAGCCGTGCTGTTCTCGTTGCAGCAGCAAACGAGGACGAAAAACAGCACGTGATGTCAACAAACTTTTCCCTTGCCCTTCCCCTTTCAATCACCAGAACATTTATGTTCATTAAATAGTATACGCCGGTTACTTGTAATAAAAAAAGGTTTGAGGAAAGCTTTTACTATGAACTTTTACACATACTGAAAAAATATTTTGGCGGTTTACCAGGTTTACCTCATAGAGTTTCACACTACTATATAGTGAGAAACTCTATGGTTTACCTAAATGTCATTGTCATCAACAACAATGTATCACGTGGATAAGTTGTGACCAATGGCAGATTGACGTTTTCCAGGTGAAAGTATAAAAGGCCAGTGCCGGGCAGTTCGACCGGGTTTGGTATCTGTGGTGGAATTCTCGTGCGGCGTTCGGAAGCGGCTTTGCGCGTGCTGGAATTCTCGTGGCATCGTTCGGCAGCGGCGTTGCGCGTGCATCTAAGCCTGAATCGGCAATTTACGATTGCAATTTCACCGGAATTCTTACGTGTATCACAGCACCATGGCTTCGAGAAAGCTGGGTAACCAGCACATTCAAGTTTTTGTACGGTGCCGGTAAGCTTATGACCGTTTATTTTGTGCGTGGTGCGTCATGTTTCATTCCGTTGCGTTGCAAAAGTGTGACCGAGTGTTACGTGTTTTCCCTGTGGCTTCGTGCATTCTTAACGTATAGCCCACACGTCTGCGTAGGCCCCCAAACTCATTGGAGAAACGTAATGGCTTCATCAAAGCTGTTGAAGTCGTACCGGAAAAGAAGGAGATACTTGTAACTGACCGAGTCGTTCCGGAGCGGAGCCTTCGCAAATCGTTCACGTTTGACAAAGTATTTGGACCTGATGCAAAGCAGGTAAGCATGTTCCTCTTTCTAGACCCTTATTGCTTTCGCTGACTCCAAATGCTTGAAGCTTTATTATATTATTTTTTTCTGTCGTGCAGATCGATGTTTACCGGGCAGTCATGGAGCCTACTATAGCCGAGGTCACGATGGGCTACAACTGCACCGTATTTGCGTGAGTGTTCTTGCTGTAGTTGTTCTTTCCCACGTCTCCAGCACGGTGCTTTGGTCAACTTTGATGGCAGGTCTTTTTTCTATTGCTACATGAATCGCACCCCGATTTCTTTGGACGATAATTTAGGCTGGGCCGGACAAAATTTCATAATACCATTGACTTTCGTAACACAAGGCTTGTCTGAAAAGTATTCGATCTTGTTCATTTTAAGGAAAGCTTGTCAGGTTGGCCGCATTGTGCGATGTGGGAGAAGCTTGTGGTCCACTCTGTCGGACCTCGGTGCAGCAGACAAAAGGCTTGCAATGCTCAAGGCATATGTCCACTTGCTATCAGTAAATATTAAGTGGGTGACAAGGACAGTTGTTCAGATCTCGCGCACTATGGGAATTGATAAGCGAAACTTTCTGTGCTGTTTGCATTGATGGACGATAAGTGTTTACGGCGAATGCTTACGGAGAGTTTAGTGCAATACTAGAGTGGCGAGTTCATGGTTACTTGCATGCACCACTTGTTTGTCTACGTAGTACACAGGACACACAGAAAGACGTTAGGTTAGCACTGTCATTGCCTCAAACAGAGCAACACATCATTGCAGAAGTGTTAACTATTAATTAAATTATAGGCATTTACGTGGGAAGTCCACAATCTGATTATGAGGCATGCAGCAGTGGAGGACACTTTTTTCTTTTTGCCTGGTGGCAGCATGTGTGATGGGGATCACTGCTCCTGCAAGGGGCAATGGCGAACGGCTACGATTATGGCTGGATTCGAGAGGACGTGACGCTCCCTTGGGTGTTGTTGCCGCTGACACTGGTGGCACGATTTCACCGCGACAGAGAGCCACTCTTGTCCTTGATGGAATGAAAGCGTGTGGAAAAAAAACATAGTGCCGCGCAAGACGGGCTGTGCGGCGACGACGGCCACGATATGGTGCCAGAGTAGCATGCAATGTGTGTATGGAAAGAAAGCTCTGCCTTAGCAGAAAGCCATTAGCATGGACCTTCTGCGGCAGCTGTGAATTTACTCACACATGTCGTCCACTCGCTGCCTCTTGTGATCTCCCGATTAGAGAGGCAGTTGTGCCACACTTCGTTCAGTTTGCTATGTGCCACACAAGACAGATTGCCCGTGACAGCTACGCTACTCGCAGCGTTCTCTTCCTAATGTGAACTGTGTACCTATATAATCATAATACAAAATATTGACATGTGAAACCGAACCGGACCATTGGCACGATGTCTTTGGGAGGCGTGTCGGATCTTTCAACCAGTGACAGATACAATTCCGATGAAATCAATAGCCATGAATTGCTTTGCATTCGACCTGCCGCCACGAGAGCCAGTGCTCAGTGCAACATATCTGATGCGTCGCGTCTAGCCAATAAACAACTACATGGTGACTGTAGAAAATCGAACGTTTATTGTGCTCTCCACAGTCGTATTTATAGGGGTCCATGACGTACACGTCACGTGATCCAGGTTGCCAGCCGGAGACACCTCATTATCTTCCCCCTACAGATTGAGGCGGACAGGGGCTCTGCGTTGGCGGGTAGACCTTCGGAGTGAAGTCTCTGGATCAGGGGCTTGATGCGCCGGTATACTTTGGCTTGGTATATCCAGCCTTGACGGTCCTGGCATCGTGTTGAAGTTTGTCAGTGAATCTTGTTCTGTCGGTTGATCCTGCAGTGGTTCACCTCTTCGCACTTGGTCAAAGTGCCTTCGTTGAACCCCTTGCTGCGTGTCAACGGTGACCATTCTTGCTCCCTGTTGTTCCCTCACTGTGGCTGGTATCCATTTGGATCTCGTCCAGCTTCGAGTCCAGACCCGTTGACCCTTTTGCCAATTCTGTTTGGTGTTCTGGTGCTGTGCGTTTCTTGTTTGCTGGTTCGGCGTGATGCAGTCTATCTTCGTTCTTATTTGGTATCCCAGCAATAACTCGGCCGGAGACTTGCCTTCTTGGAGAGGGGTTCGACGGTAGCTGCATAAGAATCTGGAGAGTCTGGTCTGTAAATTTCCCTGTCTCATCTTTAATCCGTCCTTGACTGTGCGGACTGCCCTTTCTGCCAAACCGTTGGACTGGGGATGGTATGGAGCCGTGGTGAGGTGCTGTATTTGATTCCTATCCATGAAGTCCCGAAAAACTGCACTGGTAAATTGCGTCCCATTGTCGGTTACTATGGTTCTGGGTAAACCGAACCTTGCAAAGATGACTCGTAGGGCGTCCACAGTGTTTTCTGACGTGGCTGACTTCATAGGCAGTGCTTCAATCCATTTAGTTGTTGAGTCTACTGCGACTAATATCATGTGCCCGTCCACTGGTCCTGCGAAATCTAGATGCAGGCGGCTCCATCTTTCGTTCGAGACTGGCCATGGTACTGGCGTATGTCGTGGAGGCATCGGTGCGGCTTCTATACAGACGGTACAGGCTCTTACTAGGCGTTCAATTTCTGCATCCACGTTTGGAAACCAGAACAAGGATCTTGCTGTCTTTTTCATAGCTGCCATGCCCGAGTGATTATCGTGTAACACATTTAAGACAGCTTTAATTGCAGCAGTAGGTATGACGATTCGATGTCCCCAGAAAATCAAATCCTGCGTGATCGTCAGTTCTTGTCTCTTGTTGAAATAGGGACGGTATCGCTGTTGATGCTCCCCTAAGAAATTCGGCCAACCTTGCACAATCCACTGTTTGACCTGTTGCAAAGTAGGATCCAAGTCCGTCAGCTGTACAAGGTCCCGTGCTGTGATAGCTTTGCTTGTTAGAAAGTCTGTGTACAGCACATACTCCGGGTTTTCTTGTAGGCCCTGAGACTCTTCACTGGTCTGGAGTGGCAGTCGGCTCAGTGCATCAGCATTGACGTTGTCTGCACCCTTTCGGTACTCTAAGACGTACTGATAATTGTCCAGCAAGAGGGCCCATCTTTGTATCCTGGCTGCCGCCATGGGCGGAATGGCTTTGTTCGGATTGAAGATACCCGTGAGCGGTTTATGATCCATCACCAAGACAAATTGGTTTCCGTACAAATAGTCTTTAAACCTGGTCACCCCAAACACAAGTGCCAACGCTTCCTTTTCCAGTTGCGAGTAGTTTCGTTCTGCTTGATTTAACGTCCTGGAACGGAATCCGATGGGGTAGTCAATTCCATTTACACGGTGAGAGAGAACCGCGCCAACTCCTACTGCTGATGCGTCACACTCCAACCTCAATGGTTTTTTCGGGTCGAAGTGGGCTAGAAACTTCGAAGTCTGAATTGCTCCTTCGACGTGCTTGAAGGCCGTCTCTTGTTTGTCCCGCCACTCCCATGTGGCACCCTTCTTCAGCAAGTCGTACAGTGGAGCCAGGTGAGTCGACAAATTAGGCAAAAACTTGGCATAGTAATTGATCAGGCCTAGAAATGCCTTGAGTTCCGTCACCGAAGTCGGCGTCGGTGCCCCTACGACAGCTGCTATGTTGTCATCCTTGGGCTTGAGGCCAGAAGCATCCACGCGGTGACCCAGAAAGGTTACTTCTTTTTGTCGAAATCGGCATTTGTTGCGGTTCAGTCTAAATCCATTATCTCGTAACCGCTGAAGCACTTTTCGGAGTAGTGTGAGGTCATTTTTCTTCTCCGCTATGATGATGTCGTCAAGGTAAACTTGGACACCTGGCAGATCCCTGAAGAGCAAGTCCATTCGTCTTTGAAAGATGGCTGGCGCTGAACTTACTCCAAACGGAAGTCTGTTGAAGCAGAATAGGCCCTTGTGGGTGTTGAGCACAGTCAATTCCTTGGCCTTGTCGTCCAAGGGTAGTTGATTGTACGCTTGTGTCAAGTCGAGAGTGGTGAACACTTCGCCGCCGTTTAGCCGTGCGAAAATGTCTTCTACCCGTGGAAGGGGATATTGTTCAGTAACCGTAGCTGTGTTCACAGTGAGACGGAAATCTCCACAAACGCGGATAGATCCATCCGGTTTCACAACAGGCACGACCGGTGTGGCCCATTCCGCAGTCGTTACTGGTGATAAGATGCCATCTGCTACCATTCGGTCCAACGCCTCCGAAACTTTGTCCACCAAGGCATAAGGCAGGGAACGAGCCTTACAGAAACGAGGAGTTGCTTGCACTTTGAGTTGGAATTTCACGGGTGGGCCGATGAATTTCCCAAGTCCAGGGGCAAATACATCGCTGAATTCATCCAGTAAATTCTGCAGAGCTTTATCCGGTTGTGTTTGAATCATAGATACCTGGTTGGGTTTGAGCATCGCTATCCCAGATTGATTGAAGGCTTTTATAATGTCTCTTCCACAAAGTGACGGGCCGGGGATGTCGACGACGACTAAAGATCCGACTACCGTCTGTCCATCACATGATGCAGTCATGCGTACTTGACCCGCTACGGGGAGCTCTCCCAAAAAACATGATAATCGAACAGTCGTGTTCGTTAATGGCGGCCAATGACGGCGATGCTGCCGAAACACCGATGTGGAGACGACGCTAACTGGCGATCCGGTATCCACGATCATGCGAAGTGGTACCCCATTCCAAACGATTTCCTTAACAACAGGACTCACCATGTCTCTGTTGCTGTCTTGATGTGCCACGAGAGTATAAAGTGTTTCGTGGTCGGTTGAGCGGTCATCGGCATCCGCCAACATGGGGTAGGTACCGCGAGGCTTACCTCGTATTCCAGAACGGCACACCCGGGCGATATGTCCACGTCGACCACACTTCCGACATATGGTTTGTTGATGAAAACACGCTTCTTCGGAATGTGTGTCGCTTCCGCATCTCTGGCACTTTTGAAGACGCTGCTGAAATCTTCCTTCTCTAGACGGCGTTCTCGTATAATGGACCACTCCCTGTTCCGAGGCGTGCATGTTTCTTGCGTTCTCGCTCGCGTTCTGTGCCGAAATGACGAAGTCTTCTGCCTCCGACAAAGTCAAATTACGTCTGGTGAGTAAATGCCGCCGGACATCTTCATCTGTAACGCCGCAAACGATTCGATCCCGAAGCATACGCTGCAGGGAGATTCCAAAATTGCACTGTTCGGCCAGACGCCGAATCTCTGCGATGAAGCCTTGTACTGTTTCGCCTGGTTGCTGCGTTCGCATAAAAAATGCGTAACTTGCGGCTATCTCATTGACTTCCGGCGCATAATAATCCTGCAAATATCCAATGGCTTCTTGGTAGGTAAGGTTATTGACTTGCCTTGGGTGACATCGTCCTTGAATAACTCTTACCGCCGCGTCGGGCAACGAAGATATCAAGATGGCGCGTCGCTTCATCTCGTCTGCTATCTCTTGCGCTTCCAGGTATGCCTCGAGTCGAATCTTGAAGGTCGTCCATGTAGTCTCGATTCCATCGAACACGGGTGGTTTTCCGAGGCTCATCCTTGCTTTCCTTGCGTTGTGAAGCCGCTGCGTTCGCTTCTTCCTCGTCGCCACTGATGCGTCGCGTCTAGCCAATAAACAACTACATGGTGACTGTAGAAAATCGAACGTTTATTGTGCTCTCCACAGTCGTATTTATAGGGGTCCATGACGTACACGTCACGTGATCCAGGTTGCCAGCCGGAGACACCTCAATATCGTACTGCGACTGGTTAAAGCTGCCAAGGGGAGCTTTAACCACTTGATACATGCTGCTTGCAATTTTGGGTGTTTTACCCCTTCTCATGGCAGCGTTTCGCTTTAGTTGTTATAGAGCGCTGATTTCCGCACTTCATATATGTTAATTTATAGAGCCCGCAATTTCACCGGAACACCACTGAGCGTCCAAAGCACTGACCGTTGCATTTGTTCACATCGGCAAGGTACAGCGTCCGCTCGTCGTCCGCTTGAAATATAATGCACGTTTCAAATCGGTGACATCAAACACGCAGATTGAGGGTTTGTAAGCACATCAGTTATGAGCGACCGAACACCTATCGAAAACAGCGAATGGGTGACCGTATAGTACTCATTGTTATGCTGCCTACTTATCATTCTTCGTACTTTTTCATCCACGAGTATGGCTGGATTCGAGAGGACGTGACGCTCCCTTGGGTGTTGTTGCCGCTGACACTGGTGGCACAATTTCACCGTGACAAAGTGCCACTCTTGTCCTTGATGGAATGAAAGCGTGTGAAAAAAGAAAAACATAGTGCTCCATAAAGCAGACCTAGATTAAGACTTTGTGCATATTATCGTTCATTTAGAGAGCGCGTAGTTTTTAGTGCTGACGCCATTGGTGGTCTAATGTGGTTTGTTTAGGCTGCTGTTTCGAAGGGCCCTTCGCTTGTTGCCCATTTGGAATAAGAGGCAAACGGTGCAACTCTGAAGCTAAAATAAAGCTAAAGAGCGGCATAATATGTAAGAATGCGCCCATGAGCGTAGTCGTATTTGATTTGGTGAAGAGCGGGCTGGCAGCCTTCGAGAACGGCTATGTACTTATGTTGATAGAGCATTGCACATCACTTTTTGCATGTGCACTGTATGAAATGAAAGATAGTACTGAACTACAAAAGCAGTTCTTTTCATCCTAATGGCTTATTAGATTCAGGGCAGTCGCTCAGGTCTTCTGCAAGTATAGACGCAGAAACTCGGCAATTGTGATGGGCCTAACCTAGGCTGAATGTGATCAACAAATTAGCTCAAACTGTGTGCGGCTGATGAGAGTTGAAGTTAGTGCAGCCAACAGCGCAACACCACTTGCCCGTCCACACAGAATGCAACTTCTCACACCCAGCACTAGCTCACGATTGCCATCTCAACACTATCGTCCTCGTTCCCATCATGCTCTGTATATGCCGCCTTTTATGTCTTAACACCATGTGGCCAGTAGCTACGTAATAGTAACTCTCAAACCTGCATTTTTGAGGACATAATGAAGGGTGCAGAGGAATGTACCCAGCGAATTCCATTGACAGCCGTCGACATCGAGAAATCGCCGGATTTGGCCTTTAGGCCTCGTCTCCCAGCAAAGCCTCAGTCCTTGGGCTCTTTTTATGTCAACTGTGCATTCTGCCCATTGTCACCTCGGTGTTGCTTTGATTTCTGTGTGCAAATTTGCCCCATAAGAGTTTTTTTCTTTTTTTTTTTCATTTCTATTTTCTACCTGTGTTTTTGCCTCTGTACTGTTACTACTTCTATGAAGGCATAGTAATCTGCTTTTGACCACTTGCTTTTATGATTTCAGATACGGTCAAACAGGTACCGGTAAGACCTTCACTATGGAAGGTGAAAGATCCAACGTGAACCTGGGCTGGGCCGATGACCCCTTGGCTGGTGTCATCCCACGTACACTGCAGCAACTGTTCGAAGAGCTTCAGTCCCAGGACCTTGAATTTACGATCAAGGTGTCCTTCCTCGAGTTGTACAATGAGGAACTCTTTGACCTGCTCAGTGCACATGAGGACACGACAAGGCTGAAAATCTTCGAGGACTCCTCTCGAAAGGTGCGTGTGTTTTCTTGATTGGCATTTCCAATTTTGGGCACGTGTAAATATGAAAGCTCGCACAAAGTGTGCATTGTCCTGCAATTGTGTCCTGAAATGGCTGCATTATTCATTGCCTAGTTCAAGCACTCCTTGAAGCTTGGGAAACTATGCAGCAACATCCACTGCTTCAGGTGTTCTTTCAGTGTGTGTAAAGCCTTGTGTTACTCCTTAAGCTGCTTTATCTGATGCAAAATCTATATCGTAATCCTTGACTGATGAACTGGACACCTGAGCATTTGCAATTTGAGGGCATGTTCTAGGTTTGTGTATATTCTTGATTATACTTCTAGGCCCATACACTGTTGTGTTGTTTACAGTTAATTGTAATTGCAAATCCATTCAAGTGTAACTCTAGGCAGTTTGTCATGTTGAGCAATGTTTGACAGATATTTGGGTGCTTGGGTACAATGGGACAATGGCTATGCTTGGTAAACCTGAGTTTCACAGCCCTAAACTACAAATTAAATACTTGAATAGTGCCATGCATATTAATGGTCTCTTGCATATTTCCCACATTGAGAGGAAGCTCTTTTCGAAGTACACGGCCAGTTGTGGTTAATCTTCCGTAACATGTGATTTGCTTTTGTTGCTTGTACTCAATTTTAACTGATCCTGTGTTAGAAAATATTTTCCTAAAGCTTTCCTTATTCTGTAGCTCCATGGAGCTGCAGTCTGTGGCAGCCTACTACTGTACCGCTTCCATTTTTTTAGAAGTTGCCTAGCTTCCCAGCATTGTAGCTAGAATTCCAAGCTTTTGTTTATAGTCCTTTGACAAGATGATCATTAATGCACGTATAGCTTTTCTTCACTGTTTCCTTTTTGCTATTTCTCAAACCAACATCAGCTTAAAGAACATTAGAAAAGCAACTAACAAGGCACAGAAGCTAGAAAAGTATATTGAACTTCCCCTGTACCTTGTGTCCGGTGCCTTCATCTAGGAGAAACTAAACAATAATGAAGTTGTTTCCCTTGCATTTTTATTCCAAGTTATCATTGGCTGAAGCTTATGCATTGAACAAGTTTTCTTGCTTTTGTTTATGTGCAGCTGATTACCTGCAAACAATGTTATTTGCATTTAAATGTTCACTTCCAGCAAGCATGGGGCAGTAAAACACTGATGCGGGACATTGTACTTCATCTCCAATGCAGGAAATCTTGCCATATCTCACAGCTTCTTTCGTACATTTTCAGGGTTCTGTCATAATCCAGGGCCTAGAGGAGATCACGGTGCACAACCGTGAAGAAGTGTTCTTCATACTTCAAAAGGGGGCTGCAAAACGTCAAACTGCGGCTACACTTCTCAACGCGACATCTTCACGTAGCCATACCATCTTTTCGGTTACCGTTCACATCCGCGAGACTACAGACGATGGCGAGGAGCTGGTGAAAACCGGCAAGCTCAACCTCGTGAGTAAGAGTGCGACCAATTTTAGAAGCATCAAGCTTCATGCTGTTCACTTGCTTCATTTATCGTTAACAAGGCGTTGTCGTCACTAGCCGTTCTTACTTGTGACTATTTAATCAGTTTAGTCTTTCATGATGATGGTTCATGTCTCTGTGCAGCTGTTGCCTTTTCCATCTGATCATAAGTGCTGCATAATAGTTGCATTGTGCTAAGCATGTGCCAGGTGTTTTGTTCCCATCTCGCTCACCACCTGCTGTTTACTTTTATGTCTACACACTGCATTAATAATCTTCTTTGTGATACTATTCTGCACCAAGGTTGACCTTGCGGGGAGTGAGAACATTGGCCGCTCGGGTGCAATGGACAGGAGAGCACGTGAAGCAGGTGAGTTTTTTGCGGACTAGGGAGAGTTTAGCTCTGATCATCGGAGCAGCATGATTTAGTAATATTAAAATGAAGGCTGCAAATAGCATCTTATTCTGATGAGCAACACAAGCTGCATTGTGTGCTATTTATGGTGCCATGGCAGTCATCCTATCAAATGTTTTATATTGTAACATTTCTTTTTTCCTAGCAGCTGCTCTGCATTGTGGCAGTTATATAAGCCTTAAAGGGGCCCTGAAGCACTTTTGATCGAAGTGGAGAAATGCAACCTTCGTGCTAGCATGCCGCAACCCGGCTACAATGTAGCGCGCGGCAGACTCTCCATGTCGCAGATCACTTTCAAGATGGGGCCAAGATCATCGTATCGCCGAAGTAGATCGTCGCAGAATACGTCCTGCTTCGGTGCACTGAAACCCTTGCGCATTGCTTTGCTGGCAAAAATCCTCTCCTGTTTGAGCCAGTCCCGTACGCAAGTTTTGTATTCGAATGCCCATGATGCCGCCCGATTTCCATCAGTCTCCGCACACATGATCATTTTTCCTTTTAAATGCGGCATCGTGATGAACTCGGCACTTTATGGTGCCGAGTTCATCCGAATTCCGGATGATCCGAATTTCCGGATAAATTTTTCTGAGGTCCCGGCCGATGCAGAAAACGGGAAGACAGATGGTAGACTAATGCCTAAGCACGTGTACTGCAGCTAGGCTCGAAGCGCGTGCGAGGCAGCCATTTTGAAATGCCTATGGCTTTATGGTAACACAGATTTAAGGTCTTACTCGATTCTAAAGCACATGCGATTTTTGGACCTGTTTTATCGGAAAAGTCCTGGTTAGGATCCGAGTAAATACGGTATGTGCGTTACTAGAGAAGCATGTTCATAATTTGGTTTTACAGCTCGTGTTAATTGGCGTTTGAATTATTTTCGCAGGCAGCATCAACCAGTCTCTCCTTACATTGGGTCGTGTCATAACTGCCTTGGTGGACAAGGGACCACACATTCCATACAGGTATGTCTGGCCACGTTTCTTAACGTAGGGTGTTTATCTGTGCTGGTTGTGTTGGTGTAGGACAGAGACCATCTTGGAGAATATTTTCATCTTGACCCATCTTGTACAACTGTGACCAGAAGGTGCAATTATTGTTATTCAAATTTCGTCTACTCCTTTCGGAGTAAAACCTCGTTAATATGCACCTGCTTAACAATTTTGGTTTAAATATAGTCGGGATGAATTACCTGCACTGTCACCATTGAACCTAACTTATTGGCTGACCTCTTAAGCCGCAGTTGCCTGGCTTAACGCATGCGAAATGGTTAGTGCATAGTATTTACTTCATTTTCTGGCACGTACAAGTGTGGAATCGGCGACTGTCATATGCGCTGACCATAGATGGTCGTCGCCGTGGACACATGCAACTTTCTTGCGGCTCTGCTCCCTCTTCCACCGCCCTGTTTGAGTCATTTCCCAGACTGCAGTTGCCACCGACAGTGATGTCAAAACATGGTAGCTATGACATGTTTCCAGCTACCATAGCTTCTAACACTTGCATTTCGTTGTCATGAACGACGGCTTGAATGATGGACCTTCCGTTCTGACGGTGCTAGTGCGCTGACAGTGATGAGGGCTCTCGCAGAGAAGTGCAGCCATATGGATAAACTGGCTCGTGGCCTTGCCGAGTTTGAGGAAGCTAGGCTCGAAGAGCGTGCGTGGCAGTCATTTTTAAATGCCGACGGCTATATGGTAATGCAGATTTAGGGTCATACTTGGATTCTAACGCGCACTCAATTTTTGGACCTGTTTTATGGAGGGAAAAAAAGTGCGTGTTGGATTCTAGTAAATGCAGTATGTGCGTTACTAGAGAAGCATGTTCATTATTCTGCTCACAAATAAACTTGTCTGCGTGTCTATAGCCGCTCATGTGCCATTGTCGCTTAATTAGTACATTGCTTTGTGCGTACCCGATTCGCATTCCCCACCAGCTACGTACAGCGGAACCTCGTTCCGCTGTACTGCCTGATAGGTTTTTCGGGAGGATGCATATTTTTTTTTCTTTTCCCTATAAAGATTTAGTTCGATATACAATTTTCGGATGATTCCCTTGAAGATTGTATCAACTTGATTCCACTGTATTAACAAGGTTTTGCTGTAGTATGTTTAACTGACTCCACTACCAAACTGTGTATCATGCATGGGTTTCCTTTATAAGATAGGCTTATGTTACAAGCATCCTGGAAACTTTAACCGTGTCAATCTCTACCTGTAATTGCCCAAGTGGAATCTCGATGATACGATCACGGCTAATACGAATTTCTGGATGATACAAATTTTTCTGAGGTCCCGGCTGAGCCCCATTACTTTGCAACGTGCTAGATAACGGTTGTTACAAATAGTTTTTCGACCCGCGTTGGTTGATACGAATAAACGCCGCCTCGCCGACGGCTGCGAAAAAGAACAGCGCGCAGTCTCGCGCGTTTTCCGTGCGGAGGCGCGGACGCGGCGTCCGCACTGTCTCCCCCCCGCCACTTCCCTCCCTCCCATACCCCCATGGCCTTTCGCGCCACGGAAGTCACGTTTGCTCTCCGCTGTGCGTTCGCTGTCCGTGAAGGCGCGCGTCCCCCTTTCACTCGCACATACGGCGCGCGGTGAATTTATCGCCCTTGGACTCGTGCTCCACATCTCGCGCTCCTACTCCGCATCGCCCTCGTTGCCTCTCCCATCGGTGGGCGCACCTCGTGCTTGCTACCGCCCTTGTCGGCGAGATTTTACCGCGGAAGCCGCATTATAGCCGGTATTTCGTCTCGCGCGGCTGCACTGTAAGCGGTATGCGTATACATGGAGTTCTATGGGAGGGTAAACGGGAGTCGGAAAAGGCCGCGTGTTAGCCAGTTCTGCACTATAAATGGTTACGTTATCAGTGATCTATACTGTAAATGCTTTTTACGCACGTGTGCCTGAGTGAGTTCACCTCTCGACTCTTTAATTTAGCTAGTTTTAATTCTGTTTCGATGATACAAATTTCGACTAATACGAATTTTTTCTGTGACCGCCTGAGATTCGTATCATCGAGATTCCACTGTAAACTTTGTTTGTCCAATGGTTATGGCTGTTGGTGCCCGGGGCTAGGCTTGCATAGGCGCAATTCTGTCAGTCTCCTCAGTGCCTCTACATCAGGGGAGGCTCTCGCAAGCAGCCATGGCAGGTCCTAATGCCGTGTGCCATGAGCGTGATCTAGGCTTTCCATGCTATAGACATCGCATTTTCTTCAGCCTCTGCATGCAAAAATTGTCTCAGTCCTTGTGTTCAAGATCTGCATGCTGTTCTGACTTTTGCATCCTTTGCATACTTCACAAATTACCAGATTGTGTGCTTCCTATTGATTTGTCAATGCTCTATTATGATCTTGTTCTACACTGTACAGGGCACACACTCACAGAAAGATACATGTAGCTTGAGTCTGATGGGCCTGAAGGAGGACATGGTATGTTGCCTGTAATTGCTGAACAAAATGGTGTAGAGGATTCTTGTGCTTGCATGCATGCAGTCCCTGTAGCTGCAAAAGGCTAAGATGCCCATCTTAAGTCAGCTGATCTAATAAATGTTGGGTATTAGTTGGCTCGTACACCTGGTTGGTCTGTGAAACAACTGTGAAATCTTCAGTTCGTGCCATCTGTGAGTGTTTTGTGCAAAATTCTTGCTGTAGGTGATTCACTTCAAGCAGTGTAAACATAGCTGGCTGTTGCCTGCGAGTCTAATACCCTGCGAACTCTCCAGAATTTTCGGTAAACTTTACGAATTTCGGCTTGATTTACAAATGCTGTGTCGAGAGTTTTCCCGAGCAATTCTGTTCGTGAAAATGTGTCGCTCACTGGTCTCTCAAACTCCCTTTCGAAGTATTGCAAGAGGAATATTCGGTTCAACCAGTTCGACACAGACCCCACGAAGCAGGCAAAATGGGGAAAAGCAGAATAGCTGAAAGTCGCTGTGATAATGTCTGTAGCTGCGTTTCTTCTCAGTCTTGCTTTCAAAGTTTGTTGCTGCTTGTGTTATGCAACGTGTATCATCATTACAAGTGTGCATGTATCCCCAAAAGGGTGTGTACTCAAGGCACCTTGAACGTTCTACCGTAAAAATTATTGCACTCTCCTCTTTGCGTCAGTTTTGCTCGGGGGAAAAAAAAAGTGTTATGCGAGTTCGTTCTTCATATCAATCTCCTCCTGATATCATGTCTGTGGGATTTATACGAATTTTAACCCTTTGAAAATTTTGCACACGCTAATAATACATGCATGAGATTTTTCTCCAGTGTTCTACATGAGATGAAAAAGCACTAAATTATCTGGCTTATTGTCATTACGGACAGTTTTAGAATAGGGGCCCCAAAGAGCTTTGTGGGGGTTAGCGTCTTGTGCTTGCAGTGCCACTGCGGTGTCAAAGAAAGACTATTCTAAATATTAAAATACCATTTTATGATAAGAGTAATTTTGACTTTAGTGTTTTTGCCTTTAATTACAATTTCGAGGTTATTCTATTAGCAGCAAGCGATTTGTTGCACTTGATTTTGAGTAACCAACTTTTACGAGCTTTCACCAGTGAAGCTAATCCACGTGACGCCTATGAGCCATTAAATGGGCAGTCGAATTTGGAATCGGGGGCGTCTAATGAATAAATCTTCATTACACACGTTAGTTGAGAGAAAGCGATAACTGCAGTCACTTCTCTGAGCTTACGAACTTCACGCGTTTCCACGAATAGACCCCGGAGTGGTGCTTGGTTCGAGCCGTCACTTCGGTGGGCGCTGCCATGTTTGTTGGGGCTCTCGCTAAATCGATAAAATAGCATGCCTGACGCAAAACCCAAACTTGGTTTGCGCCTCGCGCATGCGTAGTGGCTTCAACGCTATTTCTTTGGGGTTGGGGCTCCTATTCTAAAACTCTCCAATCCTTGCACATTTGTGTCAAGAACTTAGTTACTTCAAGCAGGCGCATTTGAAGGAATTCAAACCTCCGCCCTTTTCAGGTCGGAGATACAGAGGCTTATTACTGATAATTGGAGCATAAACAGGCCCTCTGCACTGTTCTTTTTAAACTGTTTCATCGCATGCATGTTGGTAACATACAGCTGGACCATTGTTCTGGGGCAGTTTGACAGGCTTATGGTCTATCTATGCCACTGTGCCCAATAGAATCGGGTACATCTGTTGCTTTAATGGATACCATATTACCAGATACTCCATCAAAAATGGGTCTTCAAATTGCATTTCGATGACCCATTTTGCACATAACAGATGAACTTGCATGGCATACTCGTGTTAAATATATTGTTACAAGCGTGAAAGTCTTGTATGATTGTATGATTGTGGGAAACAGTGAGAAAGGACAGAAGACGTTCGCCTAACGATAATGGAACCTCGGCTGGCGCTCAAGACCGTCGGTTGCGTCCCAATAAACCCTCTTCACAGAGAGTAACCCGTAACAATGATTAACCATGCTAATTGTGCACTTGGATACCTACGCCACAATTTTGGTGAAGCACCAACCCATTTATAATTACTACTGTATGTACTTCCATAATGCTGCTCCCCCCCACCCCCTTGCCCACTGGCCTTCAGGTTATTTTTCTCTTGATTAATCATTGCACCCTTAAATTGCTGCAGAGATGGTCGTCTGCTTGTTCTGAAGTCCATGTTGACACTGAATAGGTCGGGCCATAGTCACTTTATTCACTTAGTAAAGGAACCGTTGGACATTGATAGTACACGATTCACGACCACTTCTTTTGTTTTGCAATCTATGTGGGCTCTATCGAAGCCCTAGTGTAGCAAGTGGGTACTGTTTTGACAAGAGCTCCAACTAGCTTACAGAGGTTGTGGTAGAGCACTTACTCATGGCTACGTATGTTGCCGCTGTGATACAAACAGATTAATCTTTTAAGATTGCTAGGTATGAAATGCAATTCTTACCTTCTTATTGCAGGGAAAGCAAGCTGACTCGGCTTTTGCAGGACTCTCTGGGTGGCCGCACAAAGACTTCCATCATCGCGACCATCTCTCCTGACATGACCAATCTGGAGGAGACATTGAGCACCTTGGACTATGCTTATCGTGCCAAAAACATCACCAACCGTCCAGAAGTGAATCAAAAGATGACCAAGCGGGCACTCATCAAGGCAAGATTGGCCTATTTTTCCTTTTCTATAATTTTTTTATTCACATTTCTCCGTGGACCTGGCTTTAGCGAGCGAGTCTCTCTGCTTTGCCTTGTGTGATACTTGCCTGTTTCGCGAGCTTTTACACACCTCTCACTACCGTCCCATAATAGCCTCTTATAGTCTAAAATATTTGTTGCCTTCTTGCTGAAGTAGTGCTTATTCCGTTTTGTTTCGTTAGTCTTCACATACCTTTTGCTGCTAACTTTGCGATCTTGACCATTCCTGTTCAGGGCTGCGTAGTGACACAGATGCAAAGCATTGACACATGACAACTGGTGTATTTGAATCATTGTGGTTCATTGGAAGTTCTTCCAAAAGAGCAAAGATTGAGCTTTGCAAATTTTAATACCATGCTGTCTGTATTTACCATTTGAAGAAAAAGAAACTTTACAGGACCCGAGCAGAGCGTCGAAATTCGTGCCATGTTGAGCTGGTGAGGGAAGTTCAAGGCGGTGCTGCTGCTCTTATTTCGTTTTTACATCTTTTCTGGCTTCTCATGCTAACATTGTAGTTTTCTTTTGCACTGTAGAAGGGTAATGTTCTAATGCAGCTTAAATTGATTTCTCTTAAGTGTTCACCTAAGGCTTGAAACGACTTCACTGTAGTAGCGATCGACTAGTATGCACCACTTGCATACACGTTTCCTGTTTTTTTTTTTTTTCTTCATTTGCAAAACTGTTTGCTTTTGTTCCAACAGGGCTCAGAATATTGCTTTTTTAATTGCAGGAGTACACAGAGGAGATTGAGCGTCTCCGAAGAGACCTGGCCGCAACCAGAGATAAGAATGGTGTTTTTGTGGACCAAGAGAACTACAGGTACCCCCCCCCCCCCCCTTTTTTTTTTCTGTGGAGGTGTGGCATTTTACATCCTTATTGTCTCCCTTGTCTGTAATAGTAGATGGATAAACTGAGATCCAACTATTTCATTGTTCTGTTTCAAAAAGACACTTTATACTAGCGACATTTCCTGCTGAAGCACTGGTAGTTTATCGTGCAACAAATCTCTAAAAATATCACCTATATTTGTGATATAGTAGAACCCCGCTATAGTGGAATTCACGGGACTGTAAAAAAAAAAAAAATGGAAGAGCCGAGAAAAGAAAGGAAAAATTGAAAAATGAGTTGTGGTGAACTATACACTTTTATTTGAATCCTTACGTTGGAAAAAGTTTCGCCTGAAAGCCAACGCATCGATTGCTATAGCAAATTAGTAGGCAGCTATACAAAGTACGGATGGTAGTTTTATCGACCGTTCGCTTATTAACTATATTAACAAGCACGGTGTCAGCGCGCACAGGCAAACATGAACACATCACTCTGAATAAGTGCGGACACTGTCTATCAAATCGCTGGCGTGAGGTACCGCAGCAGCGAGCGAAGTGAACTTCGTCCTGTTTATCGCTTCAGCGCAAACTGAGCGCCGAGAACACACAAGCCGGCACGGCACGAGCCGCCGACGCACCTACGCTGCCTAGAATCTGCCCCCAACCCAGATCGCTTTCAAGATATGGCCCGCGCGCGGCGGTGTAGTACGCAGTTGATGCCAGAGTACAATGCCGCATGGGCGCATACTTTTTCCACGTCGCAGATTGCTTTCAAAATACGGCGCCCGCGTATCTGTCGCCCCCTCCTGCCTCGATTGAAACAGAAATGCGCTTACGCCCCCTTTCTGCTTTGCATGCTTGAGATTTAGCCGCAATCGTTGGCTGACTCTCGCACGTTTTCACTTGCATACGGCGCGCGGTGATGGCGTTATTGCCCTTGGACTTTATACGGAACAGAAACGCACCAAAACCAATTTTATGGCCCGAAAGCGTCGTAGACACAATCTTTAGATAGACAATACGGATCTCAAAGGTCATGCTTTTGCTGGTAGAAACCAAAAAATACGTCAAGGGTGTTGCCCCCGGCAATATAGGCGGCCAATCCCATCGTCAAGCCACCAAGCCGAGCGACATGAAAAGTCAACATGGCCACTCGGGCAGGCGCTGGGTGGCAGTTTGCAACGCATGATGCGGGAAGGGTCCCACAGTTGCGACACAACAGCAGGAATGTAACAGCGAGGTTCTACTGTAATTGTAATAAGCTTGAGACAGTTGCACTTCAGCTAGCTCCCTGTAACCTCTTATGTATGTACAGTGTAGACCGCTTATAACGTCGCCGGAGTCGCGAATATCTGCACTACAACCAAAACAACTATTGCAATAATGGATACTCCAGGCGCATTTCTGCCGTTGCTGTCACCGTGCTCTAGGTTCCATATTTGCTTGCTAAATTAAATAAACAAGCGCGGTGTCACGCGTGCACAAGCAAACATGAACACATCTCGCTTGTTGATCGCGGAAACGAACTGTCAAAACGCTCGAGTGACGAGCGAATTGACTGTTGTGGTATCATGCCTCTCGCTTCAACACGACCTATAAGCGGCGAAAATACCTGCGCGGCGGACTTTCCCCGTCGCAGATTGGTCAAGGCAATCACATCGCCGAAGTGGATCATCGCAGATTACGTCCTGCTTCGGTCCACTGAAACCGTTCCGCATTGCTTTGTTCGCGAAAATCCTCTCCTTCTGTTTGCGCCAGTCCTGAAGGCAAGTTTCGGATTCTCCGAATGCCCGTGACGCGGCCCGATTTTAGTCCGTCAATTTCCGAGGAAGCTACGGTAGCTAGGCTCGATGTGCATGCGAGGCGGCCATTTTGAAATGCCGACGGCTATTTGGTAACGCAGATTTAGGGTCGTACCCGATTCTAACGTGCACGCAATTTTTGTACCTGTCTTATCGGGGGGAAAAAAGTCCGTGTCGGATTCGAGTAAATACGGTGTGGCTTCAGGGGGCGTTTGCCGTCTAGGTTGACTGCCGAATGTCCAGGCAGCCGCACTGTAACCGGTATTTTGTCTCCTGCAACTGCACTATAAGCGATACGTGTATACATGGAGTGCTATGGGAAAATTAACAGGAGTCTGAAAAGACCGTATTATATCCGGTCCTACACTATAAGTGTTTACGTTATAAGTGGTCTATTCTGTACAACAAGTACATGATGGCCATTTTTGTACAAGTTTTCTTCAGAGGCAGGGAAAGGCGCTGAATAGACAAAACGAGTATACTCGGGAGTGGCGGTCAAAGGGTTAGATACGACACAAATCCCAGACCATGGCTTCCGAGATTTTAGTTGCGCAGCAAGTACTGCCTAATCTTGGACATGGCCAAAGAGCCATGCAGGTTTTCAATGTTGTGGGTTCTGCATTATTTTCGGCATCACAAATGTATATTTTTGCTATCTTTTACTGACTCATCTACTCGTATTCCAAGCATAAGGTTTTGCATGAATTTGGCCTTTAACTGAGGTGTGTGCTTGGTGCATCGCCACGTGCATCGCCCATACTGCTTTGCAGCGGGTACTATAAGCGGTTACGTTAAACAGTGTAGACCGCCGGAGTCGTGAATAAACAGTACCGCACTATAACCACGTTAAACAGTGTAGACTGCCGGAGTCGTGAATATCTGCACTATAAGCAGTACCGCACTATAACCAAAACTATTTTCAAGCCCTGCACGTATGCAAAACATGTAGACCAAGCAGCCGCGCGTATCCGAAGATTGAAGCTTGCGACTGGGTGTTTTGCATCCACTTAAATTTACGAACGTTTAAAGGTTAATGTCCAAGTACCCACGATCTTCGCATGAAGCAGACAAAGTAATAATTAAAAAAAAAGTCTGTTTCGCCCGAAAGGTGAAACTGCCTCCCATACCCCCACGGCCTTTCGCGCGATGGAAGTCGCGTTTGCTCTCCACTGTGCGTTCACTCTCCGTGAAGGCACGCGTATATGTTATAAGTGGTCTATACTGTAGTATGTTGCATGGTTAAGTCTCTTTAATTGCAAGGCTTAAGCTGACCTTGCTATAATACTATTCTCGCGGAGCAAGTTAAGGTGCTCGGTGCTTTCCCTCGTACTTGAACACTAATTTATCGTTGCGTTTTATGCACTGCTTTTTGTAATTGCTAAATTTTTACATCTTCTTTGCAAGGACCATGGAGCTGAGGCTCACCAGCCAGTCGCAAGAGATCTTGGAAAAAGAAGCGCAAATAGAGTCCCTAAATGCAAAGCTTCAGACAGTGAGTTACATTCTCTTGATGCTTTTTTTTTTTTTCTTCTACAGTCACCCATTCAGGTTTTGTAGTGGTCCTCAGAAATTCTTAAACCTTGTGACATGCTCGACTATTCCATTTGTCTCTGGTAAGATTAGATTTCACTGGGACATCTGGCCATAAAGTTGGTGGTTGTTCACTTTTAGAATCCTTTTTTTTTTAATGCCTTCTGGGGTCTAAAACATGCTCTTGGGACAAAGGGACTACACAGTAGTGCAGACAATTGCAAAGGCATTTGTATTGCACCTTTGATACACCAATGCCAGCTAACTGAATTAATACGAATGGAATATGCTGATGGGCGTTCGACAAATTGAGGAAGCCCAACTCGCTGCGCCAGGTTTTTGAGCGAAAATGCCCCCATGCTGGGCACCAACACCTATAATCGATCGAGTTCGTCGATCCCAGTCTCCCACTCTGAAGGGTTCAGCAAGGACAATCTCGCGAAGCATGGCGGCGAGTACGTGAAGCGTCTGCACACTCTCCCAGCCCCAAGCCAAAGCGGAAGAGGCTACTCTCTTTTGTACCAGAGTAACCCTGCCATTAGGTGGTGTTAGCTGTGCAACACTCGCGCCACCTCTCTCGGTATTCTGCAACTACACCCACCGCCGGCAGCACTTAGCTATGCTGCAAAGTTGGGATTACTGGAGACGTGAGAGGCCATGTGGGGGGAAAACATCGGGGGAAGTGTCCCCACAGCCTTTGTCATTCATGTGCTGTATATTAATGAGTCGAAGCTAGTAAACATGATGTTGCTTTGGGTTTTGATTACACTTTCTTTGCTTTAGCAGTTTTTGTCAGAGAAATTTTTGGTTTTTTTAAAGAATTTTATGTAGTACCTTAGCTTATGCTTGTAAACATTGTTCGATATTCCTGACCGCCCCCTTCATTTATCTATTGCATCGTTATTGGAAATGATGTACCGTTGCACCTTGACATAAAAAAACATGGTTATGCCAAATTATTTAATATATAGTTTTACTTCACTATTGTTACTTCAAAATGTTTCTCGCCAATATCAGTGTGTAACAAATATATTTTTAAAACGAATATCTGATATAACAGAGGTATTTTTATGTTTGAAATGACTTCATTATGAGCTTTGACTATGTATTTGGTTTGTTCCTGCCAGTGGCAAGTATCGCATGGCCTCTATTAATACATGCTAGAGCACATAATTTCGATGCTGCACTGGAAACACTGGCTTCCTTGGGCATATTGTTCACAATACCGTCGACTTCAGTGAATTAGATCATCACAGGACCAATGACACTAGCTGAATTATCTGGCGAGTCGAATTAAACAAGCAGAAAAAATTTCGAAATGCGCCATTGATTCACTTGGCAGTATTTGCCTTTAAAGTTAGCTTTGCAGCAATACAGCTATCCTATGCAGTTAATAATACCAAGCGAGGAAAGCTGCTACTCTTACGGGACAAAGCATATGTTCCTTAATTTACACACGCTCATCGTCGTCTTCGGACACAGGCCTTCAGTTTTAAATACAGCCTCGCTCTTTTGTTCGGTTTAGGTCTCCTCTCAACTTTGTTTTTTATCTGTCTTTTTTCTGGCTTTCCCAAAACACATTGAGGGTAGTTTTCCTCCACTTCTCGGTGCACAGTGCATGCATGCACGTAATTCAGGAACGTGTACTAGGCCCCGTTAACGGTGTGGTATGCAAGACGCGCATGGCGGGTGAAACGAGGGCTCAAATCGCCACAGCAACGTCGGAATAAGCTCAGAATGACTGCCTGTATACTTAATAGGTGCTCTTGCTGTGACCGAAGATACTAGCGCGTACAGTGGCCTCTTTCTATTCTTGGGATGCTTCACCGCGTTACACAAGTGTATTGCGGCTAAGCTGATATTTAGACCAAGAAATAACTGAAGCTTGGACCGATAGGATTATATATATGGAAGCTGGCCGGGACAGAGCGGGGTCGAATTAGCATGTCTACTGTAGTGGCATGTATATGTCAATGTAGCAGTCGGTGTGTGCTGGATGGTCCACCAATTCAGGCGAATTGAACGCACACTGTAGCAAATTCCTTTGAAGGCAAATTGCCACATCGTGTTGCAGTAGGGCCTCTCTTAAAGAGGCTATCTTAGTAGATTAGCGTAAATGCATGTCCTATCAGCAAGCATTTTCTCAAATCGAGTATGCACACTCCTACATGATATGCTTGTATTCTCCTCCAGGTTACAGAGCTCTTTGAGAGAACAAAGAAAGAAGTTGCTGAAACGACTGAACAGCTCCAGACAAAAACTGCTGAGCTGCACAGCACAAAGATGAGCTTGGCTGCAACAGAGCAGGTAAGTTTCTAACATAAGTTTAACATAAGTCTGTTTTGTCTCTTGCTACAAATGACAAGCGCACTTGAAATGGAAGTCTTACTAAAATTCACTCGCTCCATATTTTTCTTTGACGTATCAAGTGTAGAAATTTACCACATGTCTGTGTTGCAGTTGCAATTTTAATTAACGAAGCATTTATTGCAGGTGCTGTCCAAAACAAGTATTGAGAAAGAAGAGCAGGCTTACCTTGTGCAGGCCCACTGCAAGACAGAGGCTGCACTTACTGCGACTGCTCAGGAGGTAAAAAGATGAATCGCATTATCGATAGCATTTGAAATAAGTAAAATAGATAAGACTGTTACCATCGCACTGTAGTTCCCATACCATACCGTGGCAATTCCATTAGTGATTGCAAAGTTATTGTTATACAGATTTGAATACTTTTTTGAAGCAAGTACTGTCAAATTTTGTGCAATTAGTGCAATACAGTGGAACCTTGATGATACGAATCTCACGGGGTCACGAAAAATATTCATATTAGCCGAAATTCGTATCATCGAAACACAATTAAAACTAGCTAAATTAAAGAGTCGGAGGTGAACACACTCGGGCACATGCACGTAAAAAGCATTTACAGTATAGATCACTTATAGCGTAACCGTTTATAGTGAAGAACTGGCTACAATGCGGCCTTTTCCGACTCCCGTTTACCCTCCCATAGAACTCCATGTATACGCATACCGCTTACAGTGCAGCCGCGTGAGACGAAATACCGGCTATAATGCGGCTTCCGCGGTAAAATCTCGCCGACAAGGGCGGTAGCGAGCACGCTTCTCAACGAGGTGCGCCCACCGATGGGAGAGGAGATCGAGGGCTATGTGGAGGAGGAGCATGAGACGTGGAGCATGAGTCCAAGGGCGATAAAATCGAAGCGATAGACCGCACGAGCCTTCGTTTGCCGCCGCAGCGAGCGAAGAGACTAAAGGAAAAGCACAAAAGCAACAGAAGCGCCGCCACTTCAAACTCTTCGCGCCCAGTCGAGGCTTCCGCGCTGTCGTGGCTTCCGCACCAAAAGAGAAAGGGAAAACACGCGTGACTGCTCGCTCGACACACATCTTCAGAGGAAAGCCAAAGACTTTCGCGGCCCTCGGTGGGGCGGCGTTTATTCGTACCAACCGACGCGGGTCGAAAATGGATTCGTAACAACCGTTCTCTAGCACGTTGCAAAGTAATGGGGCTCGGCCGGGACCTCGCAAAAATTCGTATCATCCGGAAATTCGTATTAGCCGTGATCGTATCATCGAGATTCCACTGTATATCCCACTTCGTTATAACGAAGTAATCAATTTTCTTGCAGCAGGTGTAACGTGCCAGTTTTACTTGAGCACGACAATATACTGACTATTTCAAACTGATTAAGTCAATCTCGAACTGCACGTGATGCTAGAACGCACACTATCACTAAGTGGTGGAGGAATTCAGCATTGCACCGAGCATGTTGTCGAAAATTTTGAGCGTTACTGGGGCTGTTGCATGTGGCATCAAAGGTTGCAGAAAGTGCGAGCGCCAGCATTCAAGGTGTACAAAAAGTTGGCAGTTGGATGTTAGCTGTTTTGGTGTGGTTTTTGGACACACGGGCCATGAATGTTCTTCTGAGCGACACACATCTTCAGAGGAAAGCCAAAGACTTTGTTTGCATTTTGGGCCAGGAAAACTTTGTTCAGTGCTGTATCGTTGCAGTGTTTGAAGGGACGCCACAACATAGTCAGCGGTGATCAGTGGTGAAGCCATGTCTGTTGACTGAGAAGCTGCAGTAGCATGGGTTCAAGAGCTCTATTCGACCACTACTAGAAAAGCGCTGTGGGGTACTTATATAGTGCAGACGAGACTACTCAAATGCTGCCTTGGAAGACCCTCGCATTTCGCGATGAGCGCCGTCACGTTGGCAAGCTCGGCAAGGTCCGTGTGACTGTGCTGATTTGCTCCAACATGCACTGGTCAGAAAAGATGCCTGCTCTTGTGATCTGCAAAAGTGGATCACCCCGTTGCTCCAAGGGGAAATAGAAATTTGCAGTAAAGCATGTTTCGAACTGTAAGGCCTGGATGACACAAGAAATGTTTTTCACGCAGTAGCTACGAGAATGAGACGAATGATTGATCAAGCGGGGCTGCAAAATATGCCTCATTCTGGACAACTGTGCAACCCACCACATCATACTCTCGCTCTCCACAGCATTGAGCTGTGCTATCTGCTGCTGAACTGTACAGCTGCTGGACCAAAGAGTCGTCGTATCACTTAAAGTGGGATACCGAAAGTGTCATCAACTGGCTTTTGATAATTATAGTACGTGCGATGCTGTAGGCGGCATGCATGGCTGTTTCGGCAAACGCCATCACCAAGTACTGCTGGCACAACTTGTTTGGTGCCACTAGTAGTGGTGACGACCTAGACGGCTTGGATGACATTACCAATGGAAATTCCTTGCCCGATCAAGCTGTAGTGTAGCATTGTGGAATGCTGTGCACGATGCTGGTTTTGTCAGTGATGCTATCGCTGCACCATTTGCACAGACAGGCTAACTCTGCTACATCCTGCTGCATTTCAGCAAAATGAGAAATCTGTTCCCATTCTTCTCTGAAAGGATTGATCAGGCTTTCAAAAATGGAACTATGCTCTCAAGTGCCGTTTTGCTGCACCATCTAAAGTGGCATCGCATGGGTTCTCAGTGGGTTCCGCGGAACCTACGGGTTCCGCAGGCCCCTGCTCGGGGTTCCGCGAGCCACTGATAAATTTTCCCTGGTCCCGCTCTCAACAAGTGTCTAAAATGGCGAACATGAGGTGCGCTTGATCCAAAGAACCTCCATTACTCATGCCCGAGTTACGGTGCCCGAGTGTCAAAAAGCACATCACAGTGCGTAACAGCAACGCGCGAACTGCGCAATAAATACGCAAGCAGCTTGTAGCCACCCAACCTCTGAGAACGGGCAGCGCGCCTATGCTTTCGCACTTGAATCTCGGAGGCCGTAACTTACCACCATGCGTTTATCGCCACGCGTAACACCGCGTTCGCGGCTAGTCGCGTGCCTCCGTAAGTATGTAGTCGCTATCTCTGATCGCGTCGATAACCACCGCAGTTTCGTCCGCAGCGGTTGCGGCAAATAGTTTCATTTTCACTCAATGCGCGCGTCGGCTGCGTGCCTTCACAACTGCGCAGTCGCCTCTCATGGTAGCGTCGATAGCGACCGCAGTTTCGTCCGCACTTTATGGAGCTTAGCAGGGTTCCCTGGGATGAACGTACCTGAGAACCCCTGTGGCATCGCGTGGACTAGTGGCTCCATTAGCTAAGTGGTGGACAGTCAAGGGATCATATTGCTGTCTATAATAAGTACATTCCACCCTGACGCATGTGGGTTGCTTAGGCAACGGGACAACTTCGCTTTTCAGACTACAGTGAGTGATCAAGCTGGCACCGAGCCAGACCCCACAGTCCTGCATGACCATTGTAAAATGTTGACCGAAGTTTCGGATGCTGTATGGTGTCTGTCGATTTTCAAAAATGCAACTATGCTCTCAAGTGCCGTTTTGCTGCACCATCTAAAGTGGCATCGCATGGGTTCTCAAAGTGGGTTCCGCGGAACCTACGGGTTCCGCAGGCCCCTGCTCGGTGTGCATTGCATTGGTGCGGACATAGCGGCTGGCATACGGCCAAGATTTTGGTCAACTCGCACCAAACGGCAATTTTCGCCACTGGATACTGATGAAGCGCCGCCGGTTCCGAGGGAACCGAGGAACCGGCTTTACTGGACTTGATTCGACGCAGATAAATGTGCCGTGATTGACGGTGACAAGCGATCCTTTACTTGAAGACTTGTCATATGACTTCGCTGCGAAAATTTGTTTTGCCGCCCATGATGTAAACACGGGATATGAAAGTTATTGCGGTCATTCGGTTTCACGACGAGCTGCTTGTGGGCATCGGTTTTCTCTGTGGTCAGTAAGTCTTTCTGGCATGCCATATTAGCATTTTCGGCTATCTTTGTTCAAACGAGGTTTGACTAGTTATATGCAGGGAGATTCTGTGTGTATAATGCCCTAATTTTTAGTGTTACAAAAATTTAGTTTGGAAAAGGACCACTTGTCAGTCTGACAACTATTTCCTTTTTGTACTCCCAGTTGGTTGGCGTGGCACAGACCACCACAACAGACATTGAGTTGCTGCAGCAGAAGCTTCAGCGCACATCTGCCATTGACCAGACGAACAAGGAACGGCAGTATGCCTTTGTGGCCAGCTCAAGTGTGCTGTTTGATCAAATTGAATCCAGTTTCACCACACAGCTTGCTTCTCAACGGGATACGCTCACTGGCATTGGAGGCTCATTCGGTAAGTGTCTTTCAGCCGGGCTTTCAATTACTCTTACTGACATCACAAGATCCGTGAAGAAAAGTGTGTAGTAGCTAGAGGTGTACAAATGCCAAAATCTTTAAATACTTTTTCAGATATTGAATAACTATATACAGATGCTTTAACAAGTTTCGTTACTTCAATATGTTGGAACAGCATAATTTCATACCTGCCAACTGTACTGCTTTCTTGATAGAAGCAATTTATAAATTCAGGATGTCGATAGTCATGTTTCTCACCAATTATCAGCCTAAAAAACGGTAGTTTTCCTTAAAGTGCAAGTTGGTCAAGAAGAACAAACTGAGAAAAAGGAATTCAAACATTTCAAAGCAGGGACGGGCACAGTAACAAAACAACAAATTTAGCTTTCAAATGATGCGGTTGCTCCAGAAAAAGGCATAAAATTCCAAGTGGTTGCTACTATCCTGTAATATGTTGCGAAGATGTTTATTCAGAAAATTCCCGAAAAACTTCGCTATAAAGAGGATTGCATTGTATGCAGGTTCGGCACATTCTATTGTAACGTTCACCCGTTTTCCGTGACCAAAAGAGGAAAATCCTTTACAGTACCCCGCACCTCATGCTTTCATACAAAAAAACACAACTATTGCTCAAGATTTACTCCCAATAAGTTGCGATGAACAAAAAAGTCGCAGTTTCGCCCGAAAGGCAAAGCATCGATTGTGACAGCAAATTAGCAGACAGCTATACGAAGTAAGTAGTTTTATCGGCCGTATAAACATTTGCTGTTTAACTAAATTGGTAGGCTAATGCCTAAGCACACGTACTACAGCACATGGTCGAAGCTACGGGAGCTAGGCTCGAAGTGCATAGGAGGCGGCCACATTGAAGTGCTGGTGGCGATATGGTAGCGCAAATTTAGTCGTACTCAATCCTAACGCACAGGCAATTTTTGGACCTGTATTATCGGGAAAAAATGTGCTCGTTAGATTCGAGTACGACTGTAAATTTGCTCTACCATATTGCCATTAGCATTTCAATATGGCCAATTTTGAATGAAGGGAGGGGGAAAGGTCACCCTGCGGCTGCAAGCTCACAGAGTTGAAGGATGCAGGCCCGCCTCGCGCACGCTGTGCACTCCCAGTCGCTGTGAATTCTAGCGCGCCAAGCGCAACGCCACTGCTTCGCATTCCGTCACGGCGGAGAAGGTGCTTCCGGTTGCTGCTCGCTGAAAACTGACAAAATTTGGGGCGGAATCTCTAGGTTGTCGGTGGGGGAAAATTCATTATTTTGAGTTCTCCTGCTGCCACTTTGTTACGTATAGGCCTCAAATACATGTGCTTCTAGGGAGTAACGGCGGGGAATAGAAAAACTTTGTTATATCCAGGAATTCCTTATATGGAGGTTCATTATAAGCAGGTTTAACTGTATTTCAATTTTTCATGTGATGATTTTCATTAGGCTTTTTTGATAGGCGAGGAAGCAGAGAAGTTGTGCTGTCGTTAAATGTACATTTGCTCAGTGGTACAGTGTATAACTTTTTTTAAATTTAGAATTTGTGCTAGGCTAATGAAATTTACATGTTCAAATGACAAGACAAAGCATCCCGCCACATTTAGTTAAAATTGGCATGTCAGTTCAAAAGTTGATCCTTCAGCCCCGCTTCCCTCCTTAAAAATAAAAAGATGAGGTGTAAATGATTTGGACAGCCAAAAGAACCGTGTGACTGAGTCCCAATGGAAGGCATCAAGCGCATCATCCGAGGTGCTCTCAACCGTTTCCAAAATTACAAGAACTTGACACTGCTAATTTCTAGTGTAATAAAATCCTGCCAATTTCGCACCCAAAAAAGAAACTGCAGGAGCTGCAGGGGTCACTGCAGGAGCTGAAGTCCACTACTGTTGGGCCTTTAGTAGATGCCCATGGGTGACTTAACTGCTTACACCTAGTCTCGGTGACTATGAAGGAGCGGGAAATTGGCGAGAAAATTGAAACTTAAGAGTTTGCAGAAGCTCTGCCCCCATTACAATGGTAAATTGTCCTCAAATATAGATGCAATATTTTTGGGTAGTTTCTAGTTGCAAGTGCCAGATTGTGATGGAGAGGCTGGGGTTGTCAAGTGGGCATGAGCTTTATTTTAACAGCGGAGTCTGCCGTAATGTGTGCCGCCTGCCACTGCGTCAGCAACCACCTCGAGGAGAGGCATGTGAAGCCTCCTCTCCATGCCGTGCACATGTTGCCTTGACATGGGACGTTAAAAAGTGCGAATGAGAGCATGCGCTGTGCTAGGGAGAGAGGAGAAAAAAATCGCAGCATATCCACGGGGTGAATGATGATGAGTGGGCGAAGCTCCGGAGGGAATCATCGGATCTCCTGCTTAAGGGGACGCTAGCACAAACGCGTTAAAAACGTGCAGTACTCTCTAGTAAGGGGGAGCGGCCACAGCGTCTTACGCAGCCATTTACACATGCCGGAACGTGCACCGCGTTTGCCGACGCCATCACATGACTGCTGAGAGAGTATACCCCCCGTATTCATAAACGCTCCTCGACTTGACTTGCCACCGCCTTGGGCAGCGCGTTCGAAACGCGTTGAAGGTAAGGCGGAGAGGCCACAGCATCTTACACCAGCTTCTTACACGGGCCGTAACGCGCTAGCACAAGCGCGTTAGAAACGCGCTAGAAATGCGGCCTTTCGTTAATGTTGGGTATTTATTGCCATCGTGGTGCGTGTGTCTATGTGCGCTTCGTGGCGTAGTGGGCTAACGCCGCGCGCTCAGAAGCGAGGGGTCCCTGGTTCGATTCCGCGCTACGGACACAACTTCGGAATTTTTTTTCTCATTTTTTTCAGACTGGTTACACACTACTACTAGACGGACGGAACGGGTGCCGCTATAAGGAGCTTCGCTCCTAAAATGAGAGAAACAAATTGTAGTAGCACCAACGAGGCAACGCGCAGAGGTGCTGCCGACTCCATCCGCGCTTCTCCAATTCCCCACATTCGTGCCGAACGCTCGCGGTGTCCGTGACTGCAGCAGGCGCCTCTGGCAGCGGCTCGCCCGAGCTCCCACCAGCTGCGCGCTACTGCGCATGTATCGTGATGTCATCCTGGCGTGTCGTCTGCTGTGCGCCGCCCGTACACCGTGCATAGCTTTCACCCCACTTCCCCTACGTGTGCTCGGACTGCAAGTGCTTCGCGAGGCGTACCCCGATGCCACGGACCATGAGGAAATGCTTATACACTTAGTACAACTTGGAAGGAGCAGCAGGACCAGCTAGGAACCGATCAGCTCCGCTGTGTCTAGCTATGTCTAACTGCTAGCACAACTCTTAATTGCTTTAATTAGGGGTAATCAACATTTACATGTTTCAGATGAAAGGCAGTTTAATTACTTCTGCTCCATCTTTTGACAGCCTCTCTTAGCAGCCTCGTTCAGGAACATCAAGCTGCTGTTGCTGCATACACGTTGGAAGCCAGGAAGTTTGCAGATGAGAGTGCGGCAGCTAATGCCTCCATCCTCTCATCACTGCTGTCCATGATGCAAGCTTCCCAGGAGCAGCAGGCAGATCAGATGGCAGCCGACTTGGTAAGCAGCATGGTTTTACTATATAATGGCTTGGTGGAAGGATCAATGTCTTGTTTTGAAAGCATTGTACTAATGCTGGTTGCCTTACAATAAGAGCACGCGTTTGGTGTTGCTGACCTGCTCCCAGACCGGAACTCTGCGCTTCCATATTCGCATTCTCCATCAACGACCCAACACAGCAAGTCATCTATGTTACTCGGCTAGCACTTGCTGCTACACATCGTGGTGCAAGGCTGTCATTTGGCTGCTGCGTGCATTGTCATAAGTTTGATTCCCGGTCACTGCAGGGGAATCCTGCAGAGTGTCCTTGTACAACTTCACATGATTGAGAGAATAATTTGGCAGCATCTATTGTGGCAAACTCTTGCACCCCTTTTTGTTACAAACAGTTGATTAATCATTGGAACTCTGCAACACCAGTAATTGCATGTTGACTATGCAACACCAGTAATTTTTTTGCACGCAAGCCCGCTAAAGGCTTTCTCCTTTTGTAACACTGTCCTTTTTTTCTCTGCAGGCCAGCAACCAAGCAAGGCTGCAAAAGCTCTGCCAATCTCTCGTTGTGGAGCGCATGCAAGCAGCACAAAACAAGCTGCAAGAGCTGGAAAAGCAGCAGTTAGCTCTGGGGGAGCAGGTTGCATCGGTGGTAAGCAGTTTTTGCAAATTGCTTCACAATTTTCTCCTTGGCATGCTGCTGTATTTTCTCTGAAAGAATACGAAAAAGATGCATTAGCATAAACCATTCTTTTAAATACCTGAACAATAGCTGCATAAAGAGCTGCTTTGTTTCTTGCAATAATTGCCAAGCTTGCTTCTGCACCTCGCTTCTTCCTTCTCCTACTTTTGTAGGCCGCTGCAGTGATCTGATAGCTGCGCCAAAAGGCAAATCCTGCTACATCCTGCTACATTTTCGCTATTCTGCGCCAAGCGCGCATCCTCTTTTGAGCACTGATTGTGAAAGTGTTGCTTTGTATGCCACACGGAAATGCAGACATAGTAAGGGTTAAGTGTGAATTGTCGGCAACGATGTTGGTGAATGCAGAGCTGCTTAACAATGACGTAAAGACCAAGAATTTTGGCGATATCGAAAGTGGGCAGGCATGCCTTGCTGAAGGCAAAACAAGGCTTTCAGCTACTCTTCACAAAATGTCACCTAAGAAGGCAGCCAACTAGGCAGTATTTTGCAGTTAAAAAGCATGAACAAGCATTGACACCATGCTTGTTAATTCAGTTAGTAAGCGAATATGTCCAAGTTTATGCATCCAATAAAAATACTATACTTACTCTGTATAGCTCTCTACTGGTAAATTTGCTATCGCAATAGATTCTTCGTCTTTCGGGAAAGAATGAAGAGAAGTTTTGATAAGCGAAGCTGAGAAATTGTGCTGTCAGTTGCATGTACTTAAATGTTATTCAGTTCTATGTTTTACATTGTCCCCTTACAACTGCTGTCCTACAGGGGTTTGACAGATAGAACACAGCACTGATCTATAATTGGTCAAATAATAAATTGAATGATGTGGGAGTTCTAAAATTAAGTTATTTGGGCCCACATATGATGTTGTGCAATTGCCCCCTAACACCCTTTTTATGGCACAGCACCTTCTTATTCCGAAAGGCTCCAAAAGTTTCCCTGCTCTAAAAAGCTGCTCCAAAACGGTTTCAGCCAATCTCATCACTGCCACTCTGAAACTTGCAAAGTGAATAAACAACCTTTCTCAATCGGCCATGTTGAGCTTTACTAGGCTGCTTGAAAGTGCATACACATTCTGCTCTAAAACAAAGTTCTTGATCCAAAGTGGCAAATTTGTCGCTGCCAGAGTGGCTCCAAGACACGCTTGGCTGCTTTCGACCCTGTTCTGTAGGCTACAGTAAAATCTGCTTATACAGAACTCCACAACAATGCAATCAGTGGGGAAAGGGAAACAAATTCGGAAAGCAAAAGTGACGGCGGCCTTGCAAGTGCACTTCGACTGCTTTTAACACAATTTAAGCTACTCTGTTGACGTTACACTGGTAGATAATATGGGGTCTAATGTTCTGGCACATATTGTTAGTGCGTTAGTGTTCAATTACATTTTGTTGTCGAGACACAAAATGCATTGAATCCAGGGGTTCTCGAGCATGTTCGTTCCAGGGAACCCTGCTAAGCTCCATAAAGCACTAAGGAACCCCCCTCCCCCTTCCGAATGTCGAATTATTGAGGGTATCAAGAAAACAATGAACAAATGCTTAACTACAACGCACTTTTATTTACTCCAGTGCGGAAGCTCATAAATGATTAGCGCAAGCAGCGGCGAAGGCCTCGCGCACGTACATCCCGATTATTTTTAGCCAGTCAGCTGCTCGCCAACAAATTGTCCGTCCATCGCTATATTGCCGGTGCGCTTAATCTTCGACAGCTTTGCACTGAGTCAAAGCAAAACTATATCTTGCCGCAACCACTGTGGACAAAACCGCGGCCGCTATCAATGCAATCGTGGACGGCAACCTTGCGGTTCAGAAGGCAGGCGGCCGAAGCACTTCGTGCCTAATTGTGCCCTTAAAGACTTTCATTCTTGCGTTTATCGCCATGCGTAACACCGCATTGGCGGCATGCCGCGTGCCTTCATACGTGCGTAGTTGCCATCCATGATTGCGTCGATAACCACTGCAGTTTCGTCCGCAGCGGATGCGGCAAACAGTTTTATTTTCACTCGGTGCGCGCATCTGCTGTGGTAGGAGACTACCATGGTTTCATTTTGACTTGATGTGTGCGTCGGCATCCTGCCAAGTCAAAACGAAACTACTGTTCGCTGCTAGAAGTGCGGACGAAACCGCGGTCATTATCGACGCTACCATGGTACAATGCATGCCACAGGCATTCGCATGCACTCGGAGCAATGAAAATGGCGTCTTTTCGCCTGTGCATCAAATAGCTGGCCAGCACTAGCGCAATGGCGCTATTGGAGTCACATTATTTTTTTCCTAATGAAGTACTCTAATCCAGTCTTTAAGGGCACAATTAGGCACAAAGTGCTTCGGCGTTGCTGTCAATCACGCGTCGCGCCCGATTCGCCGCTGAAGACCATGGCGATGCGGACTGCGCCGCTTCGTTTCGCTTGGACACGCACCGTTCTTGCTCTTCTGTGGTGCATTTTCTTTTTTTTCAATTTTAAAATTTTTTTTTATTCCTCAAACGTATACGTTAGTGCGCACGCAATCGGCACCTATGCTATCTACAAACGGGAGAAATGCGCATGTTGGGAAATTACAGCCTCCGAGATTTAAGTGCGAAAGCTTAGGCGTGCTGCCCGTTTTCGGAGGTTGGGTGGCTACAAGCTGCTTGTGAATGTTTTGTGCAGTTCGCGCATTGCTGTTACGCGCTGTGATCAGTGTGATGTGCTTTTTGACACTCATGGGCATGAGTAATGGAGGTTCTGTGGATCGAGCCACTTGGTGAGCCACTTGGTGAGCCACTTGGTGAGCCACTTGGTGAGCCACTTGGTGAGCCACTTGGTGAGCCACTTGGTGAGCCACTTGGTGAGCCACTTGGTGAGCCACTTGGTGAGCCACTTGGTGAGCCACTTGGTGAGCCACTTGGTGAGCCACTTGGTGAGCCACTTGGTGAGCCACTTGGTGAGCCACTTGGTGAGCCACTTGGTGAGCCACTTGGTGAGCCACTTGGCGAGCGCGGGTCCACGGAAAATTTATCAGTATCGGAACCCACTTTGAGAACCCATGCAGTATAGGCATTCGCTGAGAATATGGAAATATTTTCTTGCCGAGAATTTCATTGTTTTGCGCTTTCGTTATTGTGAGGTTTGACTGTGTAACACACGGTTCTGTTTGCGATTCTGGCATGTCAACTTGGTCGATGATAATTGGATTTTCAAAGTTCTTGGGTGTTAAAATGTTGCGCTACCGTGTCGCCATAAGCACTTCAATATGGCCAAGTTTGAATGAAGGGAGGGGGAAAGGTCACCCTGCGGCAGCAAGACCGCCAAGTCAAAGGATGCAGGCCCGCCTCGCGTGCGCAAGGCGGGCTGGGTCTTGTGGTCATGCATTATAGTGTTGCAAATATTTTAAACATATTCACTGCCACAGAATTGTCCATTATATATATGGGTTCGCGTTACATACAGTATCTTGCAGCTGCTGTCCTACAGGGGTTTGGCAGCTAGAACACAGCACTGATCTATAATTGGTCAATCTTGCCTTGGTTCTTTCATCTGCAGTGATTTTTGCATTACAGTGGAGGCTGAGTGCATTAAGGAACCCTAGATTGTCAGAATTAATCTGGAAACCTCCACTGTTAAGTCTTTCATAGCCCCCCTTTGCATTGGGGACTGAAACTGCATCCCTCCATTTTTCAAAAATTGCATGCTACGAAAAGACCTGAGTACTTGAGCTGCACTGGCAAGTGTACCCACTTTGAGCCACCTGGGACCTATGTCAGAGCGATTGCATTGGGGAGCAAGGGGTTTATAAACGAGTAAAAGGACGTCTGCTAAATCCACCATGCAGTCTAGCGTATGCACTTTACAACTGTGAGGTGTTCAAAATGTGAAAGGCTAAATTTTAATTCTTTATATTTTGATGCGTAACATCCCTTTGTAAAAGGCCCAGTTTGGAATACAAGTTGCCTTAAAAGTGTCACTGGTAAACTGGTAAATCTTGCAACACCAACCTAAGCCTTCTGGGCATGCATGTTGTCTTGCAGTGCCGCCTTGTCTCGGATGAGGTCACTGCGCGCCACGATCAGCAGGTGCGCCTCGTAACATCTATCGTCGCGGAAAATGACAAGTTGCAGCGGCAGTTGGTCGCCAAGAATGAAGAGATCCAGAGACTTTCAACTAAAGCAGAGAAGGTCAGTGCATATAATACCTCCTCCTGTAATACTGTTGTTTTTGTTGTATTTTTCTCCAGTTCTTGGAATACATTTTGTATTTGAGCTTGCTGAAGAAATGATTCCTCCCAGTCTTCAGTTATGTATGATTGCAAGTCTTTTTGCTGTGCTGAAGCAAGTAGAGTGCGACCTTGTTGACATGCTTCCAACGAAACAAAAAATAAGTGTGAACTGCAGTGAAGAGACATTGGTAACGTAATGTTGAGGTTTTACTGCAAACAGTGCAGACTTTATTCTTGCGTTTATCGCCACGCGTAACACCGCATTTATTTAGCTTTAGCTTTAGCTTTATTATGCTTTATTTATTATTTATTAACTTTAGCTGTTTATTATGCAGGTCAATTTTGTGGTATTTCTCTTACGATTTCTTTCCAAGTTTGTTGTTTATGCACGTTAGCATTTCCTGCCAAGACCTCTTTAGTTGTGGGACTGTTTATCATGGGGACATTATTGAAGCTATCTTCACACAGTTTCAGAATATTGTACTCTTTTGTACAATATGCCCCATTACTGAAGAACTTTAGAGCAAAATCGCAAGGCAGACTGTTTTCCAATTAAGTGCTTAACTGCAGAGCTTACTATGCAGACCATTCTCTGTCAGTGCATTCTGTCAGTGACCATTCTGTCATTGCTTCACTAAGTTGAATGTTTGTGCACATTGCATCACTAACTCGAATATTGGTGCCCTGGTGTTGAAAAAAATATACATCCTTGCCTAGTCACCAGCCTTCAGAGGCACATCAAGAGTATCCTTGATTATTTATTTATTTATGAATTTATTTATTTGATATTTCTAAATCCCGCCCATCTTTTCTACAATACAAGATAGTGCATATGCAGAAATGAGCTCATAAACACGTGCACACTATGACCGGCACGTGTTGATGCTGTGTGAATCTATGACCAATGTAAAGCACTTTATGGGCTCTGGCCACGTAAGTGCACGTTGACACGGGTCCCGGGCCGGGCTCTGCCCTAACTGCTTCAGGTCATGCTTAGGCTTCAGTCGGGCCTGTAATAGGCTGTTATATTTGCAGTTCCACATAGCTGTAGGCTATGGGAAATCGAGCATTGATGTATGTTCACATCATTCCTCATCTCCAAATATTCGGGTTAGCCTGGTTCATCTCGACGAGATTCTGTTGTGTTCTCCTCTGTCTTGTAAAAATACCCTATCTGTTGGCTTGTGCTACTAATGTGCATTTGTAGAAGCATTGCTCTGCTTGGAATATTGGGTGTTTCCTGCTTACAGCTGCACATCCAAAGTGCGAGTTTTGCACTTGGCATTGTTTCGGTCTTTAAAAACCCTGGATGCACTTTTTTGATTAGCAAGTGTTCACGTTACAGTATACAGTAAAGACCACTTATAACGTAACCGCTTATAGTGCAGGACCGGATATAGTGCGGTCTTTTCAGGCTCACGTTAATTTTCCCATAGCACTCCATGTATACACGTATCGCTTATAGTGCAGTTGCGGGAAACGAAATATCGGTTACAGTGCGACTGCCTGGGAGTACGGAAGTACGGCGAACGCTCCCCTCAAACGGGCGCCCAAAGGAGTGCTCGAGGAAGAAGGAGACGAAGTAGAGGAGAAGGGCACGTGGCGCGCGAACAGCCAGTGAGGCTGAAACCAGAATTTTGAGTGCGAGTCGTGAAATATCACGGCGCACATAGCGAGCGAGGGCCACGATAACGGCAGTAAACGAAACTTCAGGGAGCAGGGCGGCGCAGGCACAGCACGGCGAAGGGTGCACGCAGGAGACCGTGGAATGCGAGTTAGGAGGGTAGCGGGGAAGCGGATTTCGCCTCGCAACTCAGCCGCTTCGGTGGCTTCCCTCGCCCTCCCTCAGTAGCTCCCTCACTTGCACCGTGCACGCCCACCAGCCGTGCAGGCGCCGCTGCTTCAGCCGGCCTGGCGCCCGCTATCCGAAGTTTCGTTTTCTGCCGTTATCGGGAAGCAGGCGTTTGCCAGCGTGGGCAGTTTTGTTGGCTGGCCTGGGACAGTGCCGCTGCTTCCCTCTGCGCCATAGCCGCAGCGTGCAAGGTCAACACGTGACTAGAAAGTAGAGGAAGCATAAAGGAGAAAGGATTCACTGCCATTTTCTACGCGTGGCTACAGTAGCGTGGTTGAGACGTCTGTACGTACACGCATGATTCCGCACAATGCAGAATCGGCGACCTTGCCATTTGAGAGAGAGTGAAATTTCCGCCGCTTTTTTTTTTGTTCGCGCGCGAGATCGATGGGTCTCTCTTAAGCTTTTACTCTATGGCGGTGCCGGAGAAATGCCGGTCGGAGGTGCCGCCGCGTGAATTATTTCGAATTAACGCGATTCCACTGTAAATTGAATGCAAACATTCTAGCCGCATTCCTCGACTGTCGCATACGCTTGGCGGCTCGGTGCACATGTTTTGCATATGTGCGGGCCTTGAAAATTGTTGCTTGGTTATAGTGTGGTACCGCTTATAATGCAGATATTCGAAACTCCGGCGTCTTACGTTATAAGCGGTCTACACTGTATATTGGTAATTTTACACTGCCTTTTCTTTCTTTCCTTTACTCCCTCTCTCAGAATATGGCTGCTATTAGGCAGCAGTTCGAGAACTTCTCGCAGTTCTTCTTCACATCACAGGCTACGAACGACGACACCATTGCCGAGGTATTTATTTTTTCTTTTCTGTAATATACATATGTATCGTACCCTGCTGTACACAGTACATCTTTTCACTCAATCTATGAAGCTTGTACCGTATTTATTCGAATCTAAGTAAGACTTGATTCTAAGCCAAACCCTAAAATACGGATGATCGGAATAGGTTTATTCAAATGCAAGCTAACCGAGATAAATAGTAAACCTGCCACAAAGGGTTAATAGCATTTGTTAATTGTATCCTGCACAAGCCAGAGAATTGTCCCAGCTTCCTCGCCTTTACTGGGCTCGTAGTTTTCATCGACGTCGCTTGGCTCTTTGTCACTGTTTTCATCACACAGCGCACAAACTCCAATGCCTATAAGTGTGTTTGAAATGCAGCACTTATCAGGTCTTCTTGGCACTTATCCGGTCTTATCTGCCGCCAGCACCGCATTTCGCTTAAATACAGCGCAGTGACACCGCTTGGTCAGTGCCATTACGTAGATGTCTGGCCGTAAGCGAATGTAGGAAAAAAAGAAAACAATGAACATTCCTGCACCCCCACAATGCATGCCATAGGCTATGAGCATGCACTCGGAGCGGTCAAAATGGCGTCTTTTCGCCTGTGCATTGGATAGCTGGCCAGCAATGGCGCTAGCGGAGTGACATTTTTTTCCTAATGATGTACTCTAATCTAAGGTGATCCTGAAGTTTCGTAACTGGCGTTTTTTAAAAACTGTTGGATTTGATTTGAGCAAAACACTAAAATACCGTATCATTGTTTGCAGATAAGTGGACTGTCTGCTAGTATTGCAGAAGCAGGCACTATGCAGACATCAGCCATCAAGAGGTAAGTACTACAAAAGTCCCCATTTTGGCATGTTTGCAATGGATACCTTGATAGCTTGGGTGTAGACCATATGTTTTACATATTTCGTTTGGCTATACATTCATTGTTTTTCATCGGGAAGCTCCGGTTTTTCAATAGAAGAGGTCATAAAATTTGATATTCCACTGCTGTATGCAGAAACTTCTGGCAGCTTTAGAAACGTTTTAGGGCGTCCTCATTAACACAAAGCCTCAAGCAGCTTTAATTTCCATAAAGTTTGTATTTGACGGTCTGCACAGAAATGGCTTATGGAATTGACTGAATTGCTAACCAACACCCAAGTAGTGACTGGCATTGACTGCACTTGCCATTCTTATTTGCAGCATTAGTGACAGCAGCATGCACAGATTGCATCGAGACTGCCACGTTGCATGTGCAACGTCTCTTGCAGTCGGCAAGATATACCTAGAGCACAGGTCATGATGGCAGGTGTGCAGTAACATATGCCTGCAACATGCTTAGAATGAAGCTCGCATCTTTCATTAGGGTTTGCAGCTAATAGAGCTTGCACATAATGTTCATTTCTGACTGTAATCAGTACAATGAGCGGGCCGTGAATTCCCTTGCCCTTATTTTCAGCAATGCAGAATCGCTGGCCAAGTCCTCGGAAGGCCTTGTTTCCAGCGTTGCGGCTCTGCACCAGGACGGCGCCAAGGCAACGAGCGATTGCTTGGCTAGGGTAAGTAAACCAGTAGCATTCATGTGTAGTTGATTGCAGATTAAAGATTCAGTGGTTGACACACTTCAAAGATGATTAATACTTGTGTGCCAACCAATAATCCTTCCATCTCCGTAGCTTCAGAGATTGGTGCCTCTTGGACAACCGTGCACTTGGGTGTTGCCGTTGTGGCCTTTAAGATCAGGAGGCTATTGCTGCCGTACGCTGTACTACTGTTGCCCTCAAGCACGCTGGAAACACGGTTACGGTTACATGGTTGAAAGCGAGAGACTTTCCTCACGGGCTTCTGAAATGTAGTACAAGAGTATCTACCCTCTTGCCCTAGCATGTGCATTTCCTCTTCTACTGTTAACGTGGCTGTGCATGGCGGTCTATGTGTGGGCCGTGCACTTTATCTTGGAGGTAATCTGCAGCAAGTGCAATGGTTGCAGGTTTCTGGCAAAACTGCAATATCAATGCATCGGGACAAATATCTATTTTTGCAATTTTGGTTTTAAATTGTGGGTGTCATCTGATGAAAACTGCGGGCACTAAGTGAGGTCAGCCATGGCCTTCGAGATCAGGCTTTGAGAATGTCCTGGGAACTTGTGAAATTAATTTTACTGCTGAAATCTGATGAAATTCGCGATTTAATGAAATTTTTCACTGCTAGTAAACCTTTGTGGCAATGATATGTATTGTGGGAAACGGGGCTTGATCCCGCAGTCCACGCCAGCAGGCTCCAGTCTCGGCTGGACGTGCTCGCTGGCGCGTGGCTCGTCTTCTTCGTCCACAGTGCCGCTTATGTCGGCGTTCCCATGATGTATAGTCAAACCTCAATATAACAAACGATACATTCGAAAACAAAGAAAATGCCTTATTTTACAGTGCTTCTATATCGCCTATTCCGCAAGCCTGATTTCAAAAAGTGCTTTCAGCACTTGCAAAAGGCTACTATTTATGAAGTAGAACACAAACACCAAATAAGCACGGCCTTGAACGCTGAAAAAGTGCTGCATTATATACCAAACGCAATGAGTGCAATAAACAGTACTTTTGAACGCTGACGTTGTGCAGCCTTCTATGTAGTAAAAGAAAAATTAAGTGGACACGTTCTGTTTCTGCAATTTATTTTGTAAATGGGAATGTTGCCATTCGCTATCGCACTGACGAGCTAGGCTCTTCGAAATGCCTGCTGGGTTAAAGAGCCAGTTTACCATGACTAGATTCAGATTACACAAAGTCCTTGTAGTAGTGAATTTTGGTGTGTTATGAAACCCCCGTTAAGTGTAAATCTATGTTCAGCTATGGGGCTTTTTAAATTTGAGATGTAGCTTTCAGAAGAAAGCTTTGCTCGTTGCCTACCGACAATATATTGTAACCACATTGTTATGTGCGTGCACAAATATGGTTAGACATTTTAACCACATATTACCATCCTTGCACATGGGAATTGGTGCACTAAACACATTTTCAAGGGATGGTACAATTCCATGTGGCCCATTGTTTTTTACAGGCAGAAGAGGCTGCCCGCAGCCTTTCCGACATCCACAAGGTTGTGGAAGAGAGCGTCTCTGATGAGGTGGCTTCCACGTCTGCAGTGAGTTTTTGAATTTGCCTTACGAGAATGAAAAATGTGGCTCAGGGTTCGTACACCTCCTTGAAATCCTTGAAAACCTTTGTGAAAACCCTTGTATATTCAAGGAGGTTCAAGGGTCCTTGCAAACTAGGGGTTGGAAGCATCCTGCGAACATTCAAAGTAACAAACTCCGGATACGGGCTTATGCCATAAACACTGTCTATTGGCAAAGAATCCTAGATATATTTTCTCTTGAGAGTGTCGCTAAACAATTGCTATGTGACGTGCCCACAGCCACCATCGCCAGGCTTGTTTAAAAACCTTGTTGCCATTGTGGAGCTAGACAAAGCCAGATAAAGACACCAAACCGTACCACCATTTTGTGGTTTTGCTGGTAGGTTCTCTCCGCAGCCATCGTGGCTACATTTTCGAGACTTAGGCCCTAGAAATGCCTTGCGCCAAGTAGGTAAGTTTTTTTTTTTTTCTTTTTGGTTTAACATGAGTTGCATTGGCTGAAATTGGACATTACTAATCATCGTGCCAGAATGCGGTTGAGATCATTACAATGGGAAAGTCAATTTAGAAGAGCAACCTGACGAGCTAACTTGAAGCCTGTGTCCAACTTTGCAGTTGCCTTGCTGCAAGAAATTGCACCTAAGGAGATTGAACTGTTTGTCAGTGTATGTGTACGAATAAGAATTGGTTCCTTCTCCTTGAATTGTACTTTATGACGTCACTATTGACAAACCGCACTCTTAGAGTCAAGATAGGAGATTGATTCTCGCCGCTTCATTACATCGCACATGGCCTTCCGCGAGGCTCAGTGTTGTCCCCCGTACTCATAATTTTGAGTCAAATATCTTCTGTACGAACCCTGGTGGACTAGTTTTTCTTGAGCTTAGATTGGTGTTAAGTTTATTTTTGGGCAGTTGCAAGTGCCGTATACCCTACAGTAGTAGCGCAGAAGTAGCTGAGGTTGGACCAAATCACAACTGCGCTTGCACAAGTGGAGCTGCTTAAGCCTAGCTGTCCGGTAGGGTGGGTGGCTGTCAAGCTGCCGTGATGCAATTGGCCTTTGGCTTTGCATTCGCTGCTGCTGTGCTGCACTTGCGTTTTTATGAGCTAGTTGCATTAAAGGTGATGGGAACAACTCGTTCCACTCTTGAAGAATTCAGGCTTTGAACTGGAATTACTGGATCAAAAGCTATCCGTTCGTTGTCCTTTAACGTAATTAGCTGCAGACATCCTATTAATTTCCCTCTGTCTCCGCTGTTTCTTCCTGTAAATATGATGCATGATCCACTTCACGCCTGTGTATTCAGTAGAGATTGTTTCCAACAGCCCTGTCCACATTTCTTTTTCTTTCAGATTCTAGCAGAGCAGAAGAGAGTTGCTGTTGATAGAGTGGCAGCCTGCGTTAGTAGCATGTCGGAAGCTGTCGCTGCTGGAACAGAAACTGCACAAGGCCAAGCTGACAGAGCTAAGGCCTTGACTGGCGATTTGGAGACCACAGAGTTGCACAGCTGCGGCCAGCTTTTGTCCACGTGCCAGTGTGGCTCTGTGCAAACCGTGCAAGCACAGGACATTGCGGAAGCTCTTCGTGCAGGCATTGCCAACAACATGGCAAAATGCTCCTCAGTGGTCTCGGACTTCTTCCGGAATGACCTACAGGAGTATGTACCCACAGGTAAGAGGGTGTTCCTTCAAGGTGCATTGTATACTTTTATTATAGAATGCATGGGTTTCAGTCGGTTGCTCTACTCCACGTCAGTCCTGTATTCTCAAGAAAGGCAGTGGCAATTTTTGTACTGTCAAAACTTATCCGGATTGGATCCACACATGTCTGGGGCCGTTTAATCACGACACAACATTGTTGTATGTCCTGTTCTAACTGTAAAGAAAAACATTTGCTATCCTTACGAGTTCTTGGGGCTGCTTACCTATACAGTGCAGTCCACATATAACGATACCACATATAACGATATATCGGTTATAACGATGAGTCGAGCTAAGAGTATCAACTTATGCATTAGGGCAATGAGAAAAAAACCCATATATAACGATATGTTATTCACCGCATATCGGATATAACGATTGAAATTTTGCTTCTGGGCGGTGTTTTTCATGCAGAATAATCAGGAAAATTGCGTTCCTACGTTGCCTTCAACCGAGACGGGGCGAAAAGTTTGCCTACGCGAGTTCGTATCTGCCGCCATTACCGCGCAGCGCATCCCGCCCGCGCGCCGATTGCGGAGAGCATCGCAAGTTGGTAAAGCGTGCACAAGATGGTGCCAGCTGCTTCGCCCCCGCGTGTCACCGGCGGTCGCGCGAGGAGAGGGCGGAAAAAAGGCGATAAGCGAAGGCAACGCCTCCTCTGGCGAGGGGCGCCTGCGCTCGCTGCCGCGCGCGCTCTCAACGGAAGCAGCGGCAGGTGCGCCCCTTGAGACGAAACTGATTTTGCAAGAGGGGGGAGAAAGCGATAGGCAAGCGGCGCCTGCGCGGCCTACGCTCCCTTTACATTCTCCCTCTCTCAGCGAGCGCGGAAATGCACCGCGGAAGCAGCGGGAGGTGCGCCGACAAAGCGCAAAGCTGCGTCTCTCGAGACGAAGCTGCAAATTTTGCAAGACTCGAAGTACGAGCTCGCGCAGTGGATGATATCGACGATTATGAAAACCGGGAGCGCCACGATCATGAAGGCTAGAAGCAGTGTCCATGCCGATCAACGGAAAAGGCGGGCTTTGTGCGCCGGGACAAACCAACATGGGTGAAACCAACACGGTGGAAGCCGCTGGCATTGCCGAACTCTAGGAAGATGTCGCTACTGACGATCATAAAGGCGGTGCTTCAATGGAGGAGTTTGTAAGTGCTGATAGTGCTGCCTCGTTCTGCGAAGAGAACTCCGACAGCGCGATCGTTGTCGCGACAGACGGCGGCGTTGTGCGACGGCGGCGACGACAGCAGCAGCAGTGACGACGAGATTGACAATGGCCCGTCTTTGACACCGACCCCGAGGTTCAACCAAAGTGCAACGTCGTCGATCGAGTCGCTCATTGAATTCATGCACGCTAAATTATAGCCGCCAGTGTTCGCTCAGCAGATGGACGCGATGTACACGGCGGTTGTGAATCCGAAACTTCCGCGAAAGCAAGTGCAGATTTCTATTTCAGCGTGCCTAACGACTGAGACGCTATTTAGAGCTATAAATAAAGGTTTTATTTTTCACCGCCTACTTTCTACAACGTCGATTTTTTAATCGCAAGTGGCAGTTTCGGTTTCGGGACTGCACAGGTATTTTCGGCATTTTTTTTTTCGGCAGTCCAGATATAGCGATGATCGGTTATAACGATCGGATTTCTCGTTTTTCTCGATATCGTTATAAGTGGACTGCACTGTATGTGTTTTTTTGCTGTGTCCAGCTGGCAAATCGAATTTCGACGTATAAAACAAATTTTTGTTGTTTCTGCGCAGAATCTCTCAAGGAAACCTTTGTCTTGATTTTTAAGAGAAACAAAGATGCTTGCACTTGCTCTCCTAGTAAGAGCACCTCACACCGCCCAATCTAGTGATACCAGAACTGCTAAGCGAATACTAAGCAAATAAAGAGATGCTTTCATTATACAAACTCTGAACCAATTTGAATCCAGTTTGCTGCATTGAGGATTGTGAAATTTATTGACTATTGGAAGCAGAATATTGATTAGGGAAACAAATTTATACAATGAGTTGTCGAAAACTGTGAAATTATAATTCAGGCAGTAAATTTTCATTTGCACAGCTGTGCTAGATACAGTAGACCGGATCCCATGCATTTCTATGGGCCCAAGCTTTCGTTATCTCTATTCTAAAATATGGCCAGTCGGCATGCATGTGCCTGAGCATGCGCCCCTTTAGGAAGGGACCCCGACAGAGACCTCATTAGTGGCAGAGTCTTGTCTTGATAGAGCTTAGGGGACAGTGAATGCGGAATACTCTAGTCTAGTCAAAATCGCCCATTTTCGGCCCTCCCTAGCAAGATTTTCAAGCAATAACTGTAGCTCACAATGTCTGATTACAGTATTTACCTGATTCTAACACGCGCCTTCCTTTTTTTAAAAAGAAAATAGGCCGAAAATTGCCAACGCAGTGTAATCGGACACAAAACCTATACTGCCTTCACAATGTTTTATGCTTTACTGCACAACCCGGTTGTCTTGCGGTGGAGCTGACTTTTAAAAACTGTAGCGAAGCTCACCTTAAAAAAACCGGCCGCCATTGTGCAACAATATTTCTAGCTAAAAATAAAAGTGCGTATTTTATTTCTACTTTAGGAGCTGTAATGTCATTCCAACATTCGGGGGTGTGTTATAATAGAACAAATACTACTGCCAAATGAATTAGCAGTATGTTGTAGCACTTTTCTGCATTTTGTTTAATTCAACCCGCCGTATAATTTGATCAATCTTGGCGGTCTCGTCGGGGTCAAGTTAATGGAAGTCTACTGTATTGCAACCCTGTGAACTTGTGTTAGATTGTCTAAAGTAGACAACTAAGCTGTATAAGTTTACATCCTTCGTGTAATTGTCTCAATGTTCATACTAGTTTTGCAAATGTGCCTGAATTATTTGCATAATTTGGGGCTGTTAACAAAATATCCTTTCGTTCAGTTTAGATGTTCCAGTACAAGCAATTTACACTACGGTACAGTACTGAAAAAGAAAAAGGAAAAATCTGCTAAATTTGTTGCAGCAATTTTCCAGACGCTAACCAAATCACCTTTTCATTCCAGTGTATACAGTCGAACCCACTTATAACAATATTACAGTGCCACGAAAGTTCCATTGTTAGAACCGATAATTGTTACAGTTGAACCCGGATATATCGAATCTGAAGGGGATCACAAAAAAAAGTTCGATATATAGGTAATTCGATATATAAAGTAAATACTTTATACAATTTTCCAAAAATATACAAAATACAAAATTCACCAAGGGATTTTATATCTGTTCGACATACAGCATAATTCGTTATACTTAGGTTTGATATATCCGGGTTTGACTGTATAACCATGTTGCACGAAAGAAATCAAAATACAGGGGGTTGGCAGAGCTGTTGCGAGAAAACTATATTGGTGGCGAGGCCAGTGCCTCTCCCCACCACCTTCCTTCATCCAGCTGCTGATTGTGTTGACTCGTTTAACTGCTTAACTCTGCTTCCTGCGCGCTCCGATCGCGTGTAACAATCCGCGGCGGGGTCATGGGTGGCAAGTGACATGCGAACTCCTCTGAGGCATCGCTTTGGTTGCTCCAAAAGGGGCCTTTCAAGAAATGCAAGAAGGTTGCCGCGGCAGCCTCTCGGCTTGAGAAATCTAGAAGAGACGCTGGGGCGAGATCGCCAAAAGCATCCCGTCACGTACTTCTCACTGGCTTGCATGAGAAAATCCCATGTCCGTCAGCTTTGCTTGTTTTACGTGACGCTTGCCCACATCCTTCCCTCGGGCAGGTCCCTCGCGAAAATGAAGTCGCGGAGGGACTGAATTATCTGCAGGGCCTCCTGCAAGGACAATGTTAAGGCAGCCTGCCCTACTGAGTCATCGCTGCTGTCGCTAGCCGATGCAAGCACATTTGCCCCATCGGTTAGAACCACTTCTTTTCACCAGCAATGTCGTACATTGCCAATGATCAGCGGGCAGATCGACCATCTTCCGTTTCAGCGGCGAGTCAAATGAGGCTGAGAAACCATGTGGCCCAGAACGACTTCGACGCAAACAAAGCAGAGCATGAGTGACTCTATCCTTCGGTAGAACTGTGCAGAATGAAGGGCCAGCATGGGCCAGCGTGCAAGCTGGGAGCAGCAACCGCATGGCCTGCGCTATCAGTCCATTTGTGTTTTGGAGGGGTCAAAGGGCTGAGGGAGAGAGGGAGGGAGGGAGGCGCGCAAAGCTGGCGATGTGGAGAAGGCTGGAAAATAGCGCGCGGCAGCGTGCAGAGACTCGAATGTCTTTTTTTTTTTTTTTTTTAAGGATTTTACATTCCATTTGCTTTTGGCACGGACACCCAGTAGCCAGACTTCATCGTTATAACCGATAATGCGGCATGGGGGCATTGTAGTAAGCAGGTAATTCACCATAGAAAACATGCAAAAGTTGACGGTGCTGTAGCTTCTCATTGTTATAACCGATATATTGTTAAAACTGGTATCGCTACAAGTGGGTTCGACTGTAAGTAGATGGGAGCTCTCGAGGTAAAGCTTCTACTTGGTACAGTAAAATCTCGTTACAAGAGACACTGTTATAAGACTCTCGCTTATAAGAGAGACTTGAAAATGGTTTGGTTAGTTTTCCTATGTTCACCATGCTAACATCGCATCCTAGCGACATGGTTACAAGAGACACTCTGTTACTAAGGACAACTTGTTTTAGGTCCCTAGAGTAAATTCTTCCCCCGTTTAGAAGAGACACAACCCAGACGCGCACATGCAACGCGACCAACAACGTACCAACCGGTATGCGCTGCAATTTTCATTCCCTTGGCTCAATTCTGTTCCGTTCCGCAACCGGATGTCATTCCTCGTATGGTTGCGACTAGAAATTGCACTGAATTTTTGTCATTATGCTTTTATAATTGCTGTTGCGCTCTGTCACCGACTCATTATACCATTGAGTTCATCACAGCGTCTGAAGAGCTAATCGCTTTCTGTGCCTTTAGTCGGACTCCGGAGCCATCGCCATGTTTCCATGAGACAGCTCTGTTCGCATCAAAGATGTGTTTATTAAGCACACTTTGATGTATAAGTTGATGTATTTGATGTATCAAAAATGTGTTTTAAGCACTGGCTGATGTATAATAAAGTGGTCTAGTTGGACTCCTCAGAGTAGAATTTTTGGTTACAAGAGGCATGTTTCCCGGGTCCCTTGAGTGTCTCTTGTAATGGAATTTTACTGTATTTCACAATACTGTCGGATCAAGTGGTACCATATGAATTTGTTGTAGGCTCTGCTATAGTGTGCACGCTTTCTTTCACCTCTTCTTCTGCCAGGCTGCACTCCACAGAGACGAGAGTACCGATATCCAACAGAGTTGGCGCAGACATCACCTCATGAGCGGATCCTGAATAGGCTCAGGACTGCCACCGATTTTAACGCTGCAGCTCGCCTAGCGCTGCCTACATCTGATGAGGTAATTGCATTTGTGTATTTCATGGCTACTGCACACACGAAATACATTCTACTTACTTTTGTGCTTCAGTGTATCAAACAGCATTTTGGTAAAAATGTTTGATAAATGATGTGATAAGTGATAAATGATGTGATAAATGATGTGATGTGATACGATCCTCACAGAGCACAAGACAGGTGTAATCCGCCTTTTGCATGTCCCGAGTGCGCATGCGCTCTACCCTAGCGACGAGCGCCGAAAACGTTTTGTACGGCGTCGGTGGTTCGTGCAGCTGACGATGCATGCGTATGCAGCATAGCTGTCGAGCACGCGAACTCTTCATTGTCGGCGCAGTGCCGGTCGACGACGCGGTATTTGCGCCGTGTTTCAGTAGAAACTTCAGCTGTTCACAGCGATATTGGTATTCTTCTAACAACTGCGTACTTAGCGCCGGAGCGGATTCTCGCCCACACCGTATCTTAAAAGCGATCTCCAGACAGCCCTGACCTTTGTATGCGCTGTGCTTTCGCCGCTCAGTTTCCGTTGAAGCGATAGACCGCACGAACCTTCGCTTGCTGCGGCGGCCGTGCTCGTGCGCTTGTTAATTCAGCGAGTTTTTATCTCCAAGTTTTGGTTACTATTTTGAACGCGGCATGTACATTGAGCAGGTGTCTCGGAGACCCATATCTCGGTGATCGGCGCTACCTTCTGTGCCTTCGTGAGAGCTGAGCGGTGCGAAGCTTGTTTCTTGGATCTCCGTGGCGAACTCCGTTGGCGGAGATCGCCAACGCGGTGACGTTTGTGTCGACTGTACACGGAGACAACGTCACTGCTGCGCAAATCCAAGCAAGTCGATCCCCTCCAAGCGTAGTATGAGGCAGGGCATTATTAGTTTTTTTTAAGCCGCACTAATAATTTCTTTTTTTTTTCGGCCTAACGAGTTTGAAATTTCAGACTATTTTTCAGTCCCCACGAGCTCGGAAAATCGGTTGGCGACTGTACGGAGCGCCCTAACCTAACCGACGCACATTGATACCAGCCGAAAACTTCGAATTATCCGAATAGAGCCACATGGGCCATTCAAATTATCCAGTTGAATTTGCATGGAGAATGACGGGACCGCTCAAATTCTTTGAATTAACCGAGATTTCGAATTAACCGAGTTCGAATTATCGAGGTTTTATTGTAACCAAGTTCAGTAGTGAATTATTAATTAGTTGAATATGTGTTTCGATTTCTCGTGCTACTAGTGTCCACCTCTTCGAATAACCCAGCTCAACGATAAGAATTATGCTACCTGCCACAGGCAGATTTCTAAATTCTGTAAAAATGAGCACCCTGTATATGTATGTGTGTACGTATGCATATCTATGTATGTATGTGTTGTTTTCAACGGTGCATTGAAGTGGAGACCACTTCAATAATGTTTCCACTTCAAACATCTACACAATCTTTTTTTTTTTAGGACTAAAGTAAGCAGGCAAGGAATCCATTGTGCATTGACTCTTCTTAACAGATGAAAATACGATTTCAAAATTTTGTTGCTTTCTACTGATCTCCAGGTAGTGGGTGAGTGCTGTGACAGAAAAGAATTCATAGGTTTAGGTCCCCACCATCTCTTTCAATGGAAATTTCCTCAGAAAGGGCTGAAACATGGCACCATTCTCACTGAAACTTGTCATCTCTGCTCTTGAAATATTGGTACGGAACAGCCGACATTTTTCACTTTGACAATTGACCCTTGGGTCATGCCCGATTGCATAAATAATATCGATGCAAACCCTATTCACAGACGCCCATATCGTGTTTCTGCTTGATATAGCATCGCCATCTTGGCCTCCGTTGGCTTCCATGTAAATAAATTGCAAATAGCCTTGGGCAACAGCTACACGTAACACTATTTGGTGGAGATGGACATTCCCCGTACACGCCATGGAGCTTTGCAGCGGTCGCAATGGCGACAATGCAACTTCAGCTCCTGCTGGCGGCTCTTCATCTACGAGTGCAGCCCCGACCTACGTCGCCGTTTCCCTCCCTCGGGATGCTGGTGTTTTCAGAGTCGGCAGTCCTGATGTTGACGACTGGCTCCGCTTGTACGAATGTGTCGGCACCAGTCACAGGTGGGATCCGACTATTATGCTTGCAAACGTGCTACCTCGACGGCAGTCCACGGGCATGGTTCCAGACTCGCGAAGAGATCTTCAGCTGGGATCTCTTCAAACAGAAGCTCCACGACTTTTTGGCACTCCGTTCGGTCGCTAACTCGATGCCAAGGGTTTTGTCACACGTGTACAGACGTCGACAGAGTCCTCCTACGTGTGGTACATTCTCGACGTCTCGGCCCTTTGTACCAAGGCCGACACGAACATGTCGGAGGACGATAAGGTTAATCGCGTCATGAAAGGCATTGCTGACGACGCCTTCAATTTATTGGCGTTTACAAACGTCGCCAGCATCGATACGATCCTCAAGGAGTGCCACCGTCTCGATACATGCTAAAAGCCGTTGGGTATCCCAACACATCACACAACTTCCTAAGACAGCTGCTACGTCGTCTTGTGACGACCTCTTCCACCAGCCTTCGTGATGTGACCACTTAACCCGCATCATTCGTCATGAGGCCGAAGCAGCACAACTGGCGGCCCGTTATTCCCGTCATCTGATCATTCTCCAGCGACATCTCCTTGATCCAGGCCGTCGACTCAAACGTCGGCCTGCACTCAGTTCGTCCCGTGTGCTCGGAACCTCTTTCTCTACGCACGTTCACACCTCGCTGCTCTTACTCCTCTTATGGACCACGCAACCAGTCCGAATGGTGCGCCGTGGACAAGCCTATCTGTTTTAACTGCCGACGCATTGGCCATATCGCTTGCCACTGCCACAGCTGCTGGATTTACCGACGCGCTATTCTTCCGATTACCACCCTCGTCCCTCTAGCGCATCCTTTTCCTTCGCTCCTTCTATATGCCCGACCCATCTGACCCTGCGACACTACCCCACTACTCCCGCTCACCTTCTCCCTCTCGCCGTCAATCGCGTGTGCCCCCATCACTCCGTGCTCCTTCTCCAACCTATTTGCAGCACCCCCGACCGGGAAACTGCAGTGCAGCTTCTGGAGGTTGAGCTGCATTGACAAAATTAGCACGAGATCCTCACTTGACCATACCCACGAACCAGAATCTTTTTCACATTCTTGTTGACAATGTTCCTGTGTGCGTGTTGACTGACACCGGGGTAATGACGTGTCCATTACGAGTGCTGCTCTTCGTCGTTGGGTCGCGAAAGTTCCGACACCTGCCCCGAACCGAGCTGTACCAGTCGACTCTTGTTAGCATGTGCTCTGCCCGACTCTCCATTGTCGAGCGACACCGTCGTTCTCTTCACCGTCATCGAGCATTACCCTCACAAACTCATTTTCGGTCTGGATTTCCTCGCCAGGCATTCTGCCCTCGTTGACTTTTCGGCTGGCTCACTTCGCCTTAACTTGCCTCTTCTTGCCGACCCTCTGGACGTGCCTCCAAGCCATTTAAGCTGCATGGATTTTATTCCCTGGGCTTCTCCCGTCGTACTTGTAAAAAAAAAAAGGGTGGAACGTGGAGCTTTTGTGTTGATTATGATGATCGCCACCTAAACAAAATGCAAAAAAGGACGTTTACCCTTTGTCGCGAATTGATGACGCTCTAGACTTCCTATACGGTGCCACCTATTCTATCGACTACGGCTACTGGCCGATATCCGTCAAATGACATGGACGGAAAGACTGCATTTGTTACCCCTGACGGTCTTTATCAGTTCAAGGTGATGCCTTTCGGTCTCTGCAACGCACCGGCCACTTTCGAATGAACGATACTCGTTGCTTCAGGGGTTCAAGGGGTCCACCTATTTGTGCTATCTGTACGACGTCGTCGTTTTCTCGCCCACATTCGACACGCATCTCAATCGTCTTTCAGGCATTGTTGACGTGTTCTGCCGGGTCTTTTTTTTTTTTTTTTTATATCACTTTGCTCGCCGCCAAATCATCGTCCTTGGTAATGCCAGAGGCGTTCGACCTGACCAAAATTTGCGCCGTTGCGAACTTTCCTGTCCCGAAGTCTACAAAGGATGTTGGTAGTTTCGTAGGGCTGTGCTCTTATTTCCGGTGCTTTGTAAAGGATTTTGCGACCATTGCACGGGACCCCTTAACGTCCCGTTTTCTTGGGGTCCTACTTAAAATAATGCTTGAAATTATAATAAACTGAAACAGCTTCTCTGATACATTGTCCTCACCAAATGCACGAGGCCAACTGGCATAAGTATCTGTGGTTTTGTTAACAGGAAGCTTAGAAATTTTTTCATTCGGCCACCACTGCAACGATTTTGACAAGGTTTGCTGCATTTAGCTATCGGTATGTATTTTTGGGAAGATTCTCATACTCTTTAATCTACAAAATTGTAATATATTTTTTCATTGCAAACTGCACCTAATACATTTAAAGCAGATAAGAGCTTTAAACCGACACGCTATTGTTCTACGCTATTTAAACCGACACGAAGTTGCTTGAAATATTAATATTTCAAGCAACTGTACGTGTGTGCGCGTGTGCGTGTGTGTGTGTGTGTGTGTGTGTTACTTTAGACTGCTCTGTTCATTTATGATCATGATACCTCTCTATTTACAGACTGACCTGACTGCTTCACTTTTGAAACCTCATTCATCATCTTCGACAGAGTCTCTGGCATCCAATCCGGTGGTATGATGTTTCAAATAGTACCCTGTCTATAAAATATACTTGCAGTACAAGTAAATGAGTCATTAAAACAAACATAACAAATTCGATAGTTCCACGAGAGGTTGTTGGTATATCAGCAGATATATGGTACCGCCCTCCAAAACTCGCAAAAATTAACTACGCTGAAGCTGTCAGTGGCCAGCTCTTTCGAAATGGAGCCCGGGCGGTTCCAATCACCTGCCATTTCAAAACTACGAGTGCAGCCGCCGCCATTTTTTCTTTGCGAGCTTGTATATTTTACGATCGAAATTATCAGATGACATACAGTGTCTCAATTCGAGAAAACGACAAATCACGACAAAGTTTCCGCCATACTCAAGTGTTGCCTATGCCACCTCAGCCCTCTTTTACTGTGGCTGCAAACTTGTATGCATCGGAACTACTGCATGTTGGAACTAATTACTTCTGTGGAAGAATGAGACCAACATTTAGTGCAGTAGAACTCGTAGCAAAGCATGATGCAACTGCCAGTGTTGCATCAAGGAAGGTCATGAGAACGCATGAGTAAAACAATGCCCCAATAAAAAATGTTGACTATTGCATTGACTAGAGGAAGCGTTAACAGAAGATAGGACCGTGCCACTGCTTCTATTCTGATCTCAGTTACACTTGCTAAGACTTCTTGGTGTTTGTACTGCTACTAGAGACAGTGCCTGTGCACGTGTATAAGGAATGCATACTTGGCCCTTTTAGCTCCCCTTTCCACTCTTAGTTTGCTTCACTGCACGGTAGATATGCTTCCCCGAATATTAAATCTGTTTTCGAAGAGTTTCAAATAGCACACTATTCAAAACTGCCATTTGGAAATTGGAATTTTCGCATGATACTAATTTATAATCTCGTGGGAATATCAAAGGAAACAATTAGTGCCGTTTCATAAGAAGCTGCTTTGAAAGTAGCGAGAGCAGGCACATGTGCACAGAGCATACACTTGTTCGAGAATCATGTGTTAGGCTATTCTGCTAAGCTCCATGTAGCCCCTACTGCGTAACTGCTTCGAAAGCAAAGAGAAGTGTGCACAATGGTTGCAAACGGTAGATGTTGCCATTTTGTAATGTTCCAGCGTCTTATGTTTGCACGTGGTGTTCACCTAAATTTAGGGACCAGCCGGTACATTGTAACAAGCAACCAACATTTGCAATAAGAGACAGCAGTGGCACAAGCCAGACAAAGCATCCGAAGAAATGCGCATTGGTTAAAATCTACCAGGAACCGTGCACACTGGACCAGATTAACCGAGCGCAGGGCTACGTTTATTCGGGGCCAGCAAGTGTCTTGTGTGCGTTGCATAATCGTCGTTTCTCTTTAGCCAGCTTCACCACAATAGAGCCGCGTTATGCGGCGAGGCATATTGTTGCAAGTGAAATCAAAATATCAAGAATTGAAAGGGGCCGCTGTCGCAGAACATCGCATGTGTGTCGTAATTATACACGCGCAGGCACTGCCCCCTGTCGTAGTATGAGCACTGATACTGCCCTAAATAACTGTACTTGCAGCCATTCACAGCTGTTTCTGATGTTGCTATGGCAATTTGCTGCCTTCCACTTGATTACATTTCCCAGCTATTACGTTTTTTTCTTCTTAAGGGAGGTAGTGGCAGCTTAGTGGGCCTTCCTAGTTTGATTGCACCTGAATTAGTATAGCCCCACTAGCTCTCGGCAGTATATTTTTTTTTCTTGCCGGTGTCAGGCACCACTCCATGCCTGAAAATGTGGTGGACTGGAGTAGGATTCGAACTTACGACCTTCAGATTTTAAGCCGGGTATTCCACCTCTGCTCCACGCCACCACTGTTTTTTTTTGTGGTCCCTTGAAAGACTGATGTTCTACTGTATTAAGTTTCTTTTATGCTTTTATTCACCGATGACTGCAAGTCGAGGCAAACGTACTAAACCCACGAGTACACTAGGCATCTGGTGCCTTTTTTGCAGCAACAAGGGTCTTCTGCATCAGTCATTCAAAAGTCTCTGCTTGCGTCTGGCTTTTCTCAATGTCGACTACAATCAGTGCCACCATTTCTTAGGTTCTGGTGGTGATGCTGCTCTGAAACTTCACTTCTTTTTTTTTTGTTTTTTTTTTTGTCTAACTTGCCATTTTTAAAATTTGCTTTTAAGACATTCAATCCACAAATCGAAATTCCACTTAAAACAGTCACTATAACTAAAGTTTCTCTGAAGTGCAACAAATTTCATTAAAATTGGCCCAGTGGTTATCTTGCAAAAACATTTTTGCGTTTGCACATGCATTTGAATAGGCAGCATCGGAGTTTGACCCGAGCTAATGCTTCATTAGTTGTGCAATAAGAGTCAAATGTTATTTTCTTACCCTGTGGTATTTTCTCTTATCTCATTGATTCTGCAGATGGACAACAAAGAAAACGTCGCCCGGACTGCCAAGCCAAGAAAACAGCAGAGATTAACAAAAAAGCAACTGACGCAGCGTAATGCTTAGCATAATACTTTTATGTTTTTATTCACTGACGACTGCAAGTCGAGGCAAACGTACTAAAACCATGAGTTCGCTCAGCGTCTGGTGCCTTTCTGCAGCAACACAGGTCTTCTGCATCAGGCATACGAAAGTCTATGCTTGCGTCTGACTTTTCTCAATGTCGACTACAATCAGTGCCACCATTTCTTAGGTTTTTATTTTATACTTCTTATGTACTGAAAAAAAAAACTAAAAAAAAAACATAGAAATGCATATTCGACAACTTCGAATAGCAAATTCTCAAATTGGATATCAATCGAACAGCAGATGATTCGATTCATATGCGAAATTTTAAATATTTGCCCATTTAGATGCCACCCATTGTGGGATGTCAGTTTTAAAGACTACATTTTTAACATGTGGCACTACAGTCTTCTAGGGTGCATAAGCGATACTGCATGAGTAAGCAGCAGCAGCAACAAGTCCAACTTAACATTTAAAGTGATGTATGTATGTCTGAATAGCTTTGTTCAAGAATATGCTTGTAAATTTTGCTGATGCACTGATGTACAGGTGGATGCTTCTGTACATTCCGAGTAGCGAAGTTTGCGTTCATTGTGTAGCCTCATCTTTGTATATAGTATTTGCAATCATCAGTTCCATTTGATGTGTTTTTAATAAACTTTCACTTTCATCTGTATCTGTTGCGTTGTTGCGTAGAAGCATCTCGCATAAGCCCAGCCAGAGGCTTAGCAGCCTGATCTGCTTCCAGTCAATTGGGAACAGAAATGAGACCACAGTCTCCTTTCTTTGACCACCTGCATGGATCACACTGTGCATTGCATTGCCTGAGCAGCGCTCGTGGGGTTGTTAGTAAATTTTTTCTCTTCAGTGTAGTTAAGGTTGCTTAGTTGAAACAATGGCATTAAGTGCAAGGTTGAAGGTGAAAAATGCAGCAAGAGGAAGATTGCGACTAACGCCAAGTAATTCAACAGAAGCTGTTGCAAACGGGTTGACCACTATGGAGTTGCACATCATTCAGTTTGCTTGACATGGACAGGCATACAAACTTTGCCAGCAAGGTTGTATGCAAGCTTGTAGGCAGGATGATAGCATAACATGTTTAATCCAAAACTTAAGTCAACTTGTTAAATTGGGTAAAGTAAAGCTGAAGCAGCAGCTTTAATGTACTATACTAAAGCCATGAAAACAGCTTCGTGTCCTTGCAGCTCGAGCGTGCAACCAGAAATCTACAAAATACTCTTAACAAAAGCTGCATTAGTAAATAATGCTTCTGCTATAGGCCCACCCTTTCCAAAAACTTTTTTTTTTTGTCGAACTTGCCAATTTTTTAAATTTGATTTTAAGACATTCAAGTATTAAACGAAATTCCACCTTAGTCATTATAAATTAAGTTTCTCTCTGAAGTGCAACAAATTTCATTAAAATTGGCCCAGTGGTTATCTTGCAAAAACGTTTTACATGCTTTTGAATAGGCAGCATCGGAGTTTGACTTGAGCAAATGCTTCATTAGTTGCATTACTTAATAAAAGTGGTGGTGATGCTGCTCTGAAACTTTTGCACCAACTTTTTTTCTCCTTTCCCTACTTATGTGTCGAGGCAAACCTCTTATGTTCATCGGTAAAGACGGACTACACTGCGTTTTAAAGGAACCAACAACTCAACCTAGCAACTTTCGAGAGCATTTAATTCCCAAATACAAGAAGATACTTGAATTTGTGCACAAAAATTACGGAAAACACCAAGTCCATTTGCACACTACCTGCTGTCAAATTTTCTTTGAAATAATAAAACACTTGCATACTGGAATTGCACATCCTATCTTTGCAAACCTGAACTGCAAACACATGTCAGTGGGAAGCAATTCCCAGGTGTCTGCTACTTCAGGAGCCCTTGGTGAGGAGAATATTCAGACTTGCTCCTGAGAAACCAAGAGTTGGCACAGCGCAGGCAAGTGGAGTGAGGTTGTATACCAGTGTTTGTGTCATAGAAGGAAGGGAAGGCGAGAGGGGTTTTGCTTCAGTGCAGTAGATATTTGAAGTTATGCTCTTGCAGCTTACATATGTACCATGGTGAAGCTGCACTTGAGATCAATATGTCCATTATTAATCATTACAAATTAATGACCATCACGTAACTGGAATCGAAGGGTTTGGACTAAACAAGAAAGACTTGACTAAACACATTGCCTTAACTGCCTTTGTCATAGATCTGTACCAGCTGGCAGATGGGTGCCACCTGTTGAACTTATGAAAGACTGCCCTCCTGAGTGCCTTGCATGGAGATTATTGTGATACCTTTTGCATATATCCACCTCTGTTGTTCTCTTAATACAGTAGACTTCGTTGATTTGACCATGGTTATTTTTATTTTTTAGTTAATTTGATCCCCACTGAATGTCCCAGCTGATGCCTGTACTATTATTTCAATCCTAAAGATGGCCCTTGCAGGATAATTATAACTTGACTGGTCGGCACATGTGCGCATCACCCAGTCACTGCAACATCGTAACTCCAATAGCTTCTGCATCTGTGTTGGCACTGCTAGAGGGCATAGGTTATCTTGGTTTGCTAGCTTGGGCCACTAGGTATGTGCTCATGATTGTGATACCGCTGTGGTCATTTTATCGTCGTCGTACAACTCTAGTTATGCTGTCGTCACCTCATTGCCATCACCTTGTTGCGACCCATCGAAGTCGTTTCAGAAACGTCCCATCGTCGTCATACTGCCTTCATCACTCCATCGACATCATTTTTAATTGTGCTGTCATCATTCAATCATGATTATGGCAACATGTCATGCCAATGTCCTCATAATGCATTTGCTATACTCCAGCCAAATGCCACAGGGCAGAATTAGTGAAAGAAAGGTGTATGCCAAGTATATAGTGCAATCTCGGTGATACGAATTCCATGGGGTCGCGTGAAACATTCGCATCACCCAAAATTCGTATCATGAAAACATACACAAAATCAAGAAAAAATGAATTTATTTTTTGCAGTAAGAATTCATAATAGTGGAACTTCGTTGATACATTGCTTGCTGCTGGGTTTCCCCGGCTGCTACGTCGCGTTTTCGCAATCATTTGGTTCGCTGTCCTTACGCTGTGTTTGAATGTGGCGGTCACGTAAATTTACCGGTACAGCCAGCTTGTACGTTACAACAAGCGACCGGCACGTTGCCGATGTGGCGCGGCCGCCGTCTCTCGAAAACGATCTGCAACGTACGTGCACAAAGTGCCCGCAAGGGCTTCGTCTTCAAAACGATCTGTGATGTTGACAAAGTGCGCCTAGTGTCGGATAGTTTAGTATGCGCTGTACTTTCGACGTTTAGTTCGCGCCATAGTGTAAGATATATATCTTGCACCGTGCTTCCTTACTCCAGCGTTTTGACAGCTAACTCCCGCGGTCACCGAGCGAGATGGGTTCGTGTTTACCTGTGGGTGCTATCGCTTAGTATGCGCTGTGCTTTCGACGTTTAGTTCGCACCACGGTGTAACATATATATCTTGCACCGTGGTTCGCGCTAAAGCAAGAGACAGCCGCTGCTACTGCGCTTCTTTACTCGGCGTTTTGACAGCTAACTCCCGCGGTCACCGAGCGAGATGGGTTCGTGTTTACCTGTGAGCACGTGCCACTGTGTTTGTTAATTTAGTTAGCATGCCTATGCTTACAAGTTTATACGGCTGATAAAACTACTATCCTTACTACGTACAGCTGTCTACTAATTTAATTGCTATCGCAATCATTGCTTCACCTTTAGAGCGAAACTGCAACTTTTTCTTTTTTTGCGGTCCCTTGAAAATCGTCGCAGTTTCGTCCGAAAGGCGAAGTATTGATTATGATAGCAAATTGGTAGAGAACTATACGAAGCAAGGATAGTAGTTTAATGGGTCGTACGTATAAAGTTGTAAACATTCACTTAATTGCTATCTAAATAGACAAGCACGGTGTCAGGCGCGCACAGGTAAACATGAACACATCTCGCTCGATGACCCGGAAACTCGCTGTAAAAACGCCGGAGTGAGAAAGCGCGCCAGCACCAGCGGGCAAATTGACTTTCGCGGTCTCTCGTCTCACTTCAATGCAAACTAAACATCAAAAGCACAGCGCACACAAAGCTACCGGCACTCGGCGCATGCACTTTGTCCCCATCGCAGGACGGACGAAGAACTTTTATTCGGGTCCTGAGGAACTGCGTTGGGACGCCCCCTTTCAGGGGAAGTCGGTAGCAGTCGCGGGCCGCTCCCACGCAGGGACCGGAAGACCCTGGCCCTTCGCCCTCTCGCAGGCCCTCTGGACAGCCCGAAGTTGAACCGAGAGATTGCTGCTTTTAAGGGCTTCCTCCCAGTCCTCTTTGTTGATGAACTCTGTGTCGTGTAACGCAGGACATTGCCAGAGCATATGGGCTAATATGCAATACGCCTCTCCACAGTCCGGACATTGCGGTTCGATGTTGGGCGAGAAGACCCCGTTTGGAGCATCCTCAAGGCCGACGATTGCGGTCGAGTCTAGGGTGAGGAAGTGGAAAAGCCCTCCGAGAAAGATGATACTGCGTCAAGATCTCGTGGAAAGTTAGGAGCGAGTCCCTGTACCTCCCAGCCCTTCGAATCCAGTCCCTTCGAATCCACCGGGACTGCTGCGGTGAGCGAAACCTCGCGCACGGTCATGGGCAAATTCATTGGCGTTGCGAATGTTGGGATGTACATTGGCCCCCATGTGGGCCGGGAACCGTTTTATGGTGTGAAACCCAGCTGCCCCCTCGCTGCCGAGGATGGCCGCTGCTTCCCGCGAGATTGAGCCAGAGGCGAAAGCCCTAGCTGCGGACCGCGAGTCTGTGAATATATTTGGACACGATGGGTCCTTCATTGCTATAGCGATGGCCACTTGCTCAGCCACCGTTGCCGAAACATTTCTAACCGAGGCAGAACATAGGAGTTTGCCAGTATGGTCGACCGAAACCACTGCGAAGCAATTGGAACGCCCGTACTGGGCTGCATCGACAAAGGCTGCGAGATCCCGACTATTATGCAACCAATTTCAATAAAGAATGGGCCCAAGCTATCCGGCGCCCTACATTGTATTGCGGGTGGGCATTTCTTGGAAGTGGAGCTACCGTAAACATGCCTCTGATTGAGGATGGTAGAGTCACTTTACGCTCGTTAGTCTCCGTAAGACTGCAGCCTATGGATTCCAGGATGCGCCTACCAGCCCGCAAGGACGATAGACGCACGATCTGAGCCATCTGCTGGGCTTCGATCACCTCCGAGAGGGGGTTATGCATGCCTAATTGTATGAACTTCTCGGTGCTGTTGGTGATAGGCAAGCCTAGAACTCGCTTTATACTTTTGCGCATTAGTGCATCGATTTTTGCCTCTTCCCTTTTGAACCACTGCAGCGCCGAAGCGGCGTAAGTGTTCGCTGAAACACCCTGTATATCACGTGGTCACAGAGACGGGCTCGTCATCTTCCACAGCTGGCTCCAAAGCCGCTGACCAGGCGGCATCGAATTCGAATGTATATTATTTATTTATGGTTCTATCAAGTACATTTAAATTCACGCAATAAAACAGCGCAGCTTCAAAAATGATTCAACACTAACTTGCCAAGCTTCGCATTTCACAGGCACACCATAAAATCTTTAACTGTAAGTCAACGCTTGCTCTTTTTTTGGCCACGACTTTGTAAGCTACTGCAGTAACATATGCAACTAGTTAACGTACACCTAAATTTCAGTAAATGAACTTTTTACATTTCAACCCCCTTGCCTCTGCAGATTGGAATCAAACCTGTGTGTGGCCTTGTGCTTTGTAGCAGTTAAAGGGACCTTAGTACACTAGATAATGTCTGTTCTCTTGTTTCTACTGTTACTCTGTGCAATAAAATGTGTTGCAGTACACACCACCATGTAGGCATTGAGAGTTGATTTGCAGGCTTTGAAAAAGCAAGAACAGGTACAAAGCTTACTAAACTCACATTTGGCGCCCCTCTTCAGAAACTTCGTAACTGAAAACTTATGGGAACGGCGCCGAGCAATGAGCGTAAGACCGTACACACGAGACATTAAGGCAAAAACAAGAGGGCTTACAACTAGAAGTCTGAGCTTCTTTATTAAAGCTCGCAATTACACGTGCCTGCAATGCAACACTAATTAATAATAATAAAAAAAATATTTCTTTAGTTGTCGACCTGGGCACGAAGTTTACTTTCGATCGCGATCGGCGTCGGATCTTGATAGAATTTTGGTAATACTGCGACTGGGCAAAGGTAACGACGCAAGGCTACACGAAGCGTTCGCTTGCCAAGGCTGGCCATAGAATAAAGAACTAGAATATACTTAGTGACGTAATACTCCCTCCTTCCTCCATGCTTGATTCAACGCCTCCTATAAAGTTTATTTAGGAGGCGTTGCTTTATTGCACATGTCACGTGGTCACAGAGACGCGCAAGGATCGGAGACAATGCATTTAAACAGGTGTTTACAAGCTCTCATTTGGAATAGCAGAATTCCGCTGCGCTTGATAAGCGTAGCAACCCTTCGGCAAAAACATGCATTAATATCAAATCTGCATATGCAAGATGGGAATGCAAAACATGGGTCGCACCAGTTTCGTCTCGTAAAGGGGCATTCTAGAGCACCGAGTTGCATTCGTTACACCGAGCTAATGACCGGTTGCAAGGCCATCGTGGCTGCAGTGGGCGTCCTGTACTTCTGTGAGGATGTCATCGTTCACGATGTAAACGGTGAGGGCCAAATGTTTTACAAGGATACGGCAAAGTCAAAAGATATATCTAGAGAACGAAAGCTGGTCGCGTGCACACGCGTACGCAACATAAACTTGGGTTCTCTTCGGCGCGTGTAGATGTTACGACATCATACCAGTGAGATCATCTCGGATCATCAAATGGCTCGGTTAAACCCACATGCCTCATTGCCTACAATACACCTCCAAAGTCTCACGTTCTCTTTCAAGCCGTGTTCTGTAAATTCTCGTTGCAGCACCAAACGATGATAAGTGGTTCTTGAGGGAAAGGGAAAGGTTGGCGCTATCTTCTGCAGCCCTTGAGGGAGGACGAAATACAGCACGTGATGTCAACAAACCTTTCCCTTGCCCTTCCCCTTTAAATCACCAGAAAATTAACAAGCGCCAAATAGCGACTTTATGTAAAGAATATATTTATGTTCAATAAATAGTATATGCCGGTTACTTTGTAAAAAAAAAAAGGTTTGAGAAAAACTTTTACATATACTGAAAAAAAAAATATTTTGGCTGTTTATCTAAAAGCCATTGCCATCAACAACACTGTATCACGTGGCTAAGTTGTGACCAATGGCAGATTGATGTTTTCCAGGTGAGAGTTTAAAACTGCAGTGGCAGTAGTGGCAGTGCCCGCCAGTTAGGCCAGTGTATACACTCTAGACCAGTGGCAGAGATAGCAGTGGCAGTGTTCGGCGGTGTCATTGCGCGTGCTGGAATTCTCGTGACAGCGTTCGGAAGTGGCGTGAACCGGCAATTTACGTTTGCAGTTTCACCAGAATTCTGACCTGTATCACAGGACCATGGCTTCGAGAAAGCTGGGTAACCAGCACATTCAAGTTTTTGTACGGTGCCGGTAAGCTTATGACCGTTTATTTTGTGCGTGGTGCGTCATATTCCATTCCGTTGCTTTGCAAAAGTGTGAGCGAGTGTTACGCGTTTTCCCTGTGGCTTCGTGCATTCTTAAAGTACAGCCCACACTTCTGTGTAGGCCCCCAAACTCGCTGGAGAAACGAAATGGGTTCATCAAAGCTGTTGAAGTTGTACCGGAAAGGAAGGAGGTACTTGTGAATGACCGGGTCGTTCCGGAGCGGAGCCTTCGCAAATCGTTCACATTTGACAAAGTATTTGGACCTGATGCAAAGCAGGTAAGCATGTACCTTTTTCTAGACCCTTACTGCTGTCACTGACTCCAATTGCTTGAAGCTTTATTTTGATTTTTTGTCGTGTAGATCGATGTGTACCGGGCAGTCATGGAGCCTACCATAGCCGAGGTCATGATGGGCTACAACTGCACCGTATTTGCGTGAGTGTTCTTGCTGTAGTTCCTTCCCATGTCTCTAGCACGGTGCTTTGGTCAACTTCGCTGGCAGGTCTTTTTTCTATTGCTACATCAATCGCACCCCTATTTGCTTGCGCCGATAATTTAGGCTGGGCCGGACACAATTTCATGAGACCCTTGACTTTCGAAATCCAAGACTTGTCTAAAAAGTATCCGACCTTATTTATTTTAAAGAAAAGTTCAGGGTGTGCAGGCTGGCCGCATTTTGCGATGTGGGATGAGCCTATGGTCCACTCAGACCTGGGTGCAGCAGACGAAATGCTTGCAATGCTGAAGACTTATGCAGATGCCCAAGCTGTCATCCAGTGAGGTAGAAAGACCTTGAACCCCATGTGTACAAACTGTAGCGAGGAAGAGAGACGCTAGTGGGTTCAGCGCTACTGGTTCAAAACGCTAGTGGGTCGAGCGCTCTTGATCGGCAACGGCTCTCGTGCTTGAAAGCTGTTACTGCGCTGACCGTTGACGTTGCGCTGCTCCAAGCTCTGCCGAATAAACACCTTTACAATTGGTGGAGGTGCTGGGTAACGACTTCTGCGTAGCTGAGTGGTACAGCCGTCGGGATCTGTCGGGGCCTGGTCATGGACTTCAGCGTAGCTGTGAGGTGCAGCCGCCGGAACATGCTGGTGGTGCTCAGGCAAAACCTCGTGCAGTTCTTGCGCTATGACGCAGCGAAGCGGAGGCGCAAAACTCGGCGTTGGTGCGTTCACTGGCTGCGGTTGTGCAAACTCCATCAATGAGATTTGCTGGGCAACTTCCTCGCGGACGAACGCCTTCATCTCTGCGAGCAAAGTTGTCTGGTCGGACATGGCAGCCAAACCAGCGATGTGTTCGTCACGCGGTAGAGATCGACGGGTCAGTGATCGCTGCCTGCGGAGTTCTTCGTAGCTCTGGCACAGCGTAATAATTTCGGCCACAGAGCGAGGATTTTTGGCCAGCAACATGTTAAAGGCATCGTTTTCAATGCCCTTCAGGACGTTTTGGATTCGATCAGACTCCGCCATGGTCGAATTGACTTTCAGGCATGGTCCACCTCAAGAACTGCTCAGCGATCGCGGATGAGTCTTCCTGACGGAAGTAGTTGAAGCCATTCTCAAAGAGTGCCACATTGTTCATCGCACAACTACGGCGTACCACCCTCAAACAAATGGCCTCGCGGAACGCTTCAACCGTACGCTCGGTGATATGCTTTCAGTGTACGTCGCCTCCGACCACACGAACTGGGACGCCATCCTACCCTTCGTCACCTACGCGTATAACACCGCTACGCAGACCACCACTGGGTTTTCACCCTATTTCTTACTCTATGGCTGGCACCCTTCACACACCATCGACACAATTCTGCCGTACCGGCCGGATGCATCCGAGTTTGTGCCTATTTCTGCCACGGTCAGACATGCGGAAGAGTGCCGCAACCTCGCTCGGGCCTTTACTACTGAAGATCAAGAGCGCCAGAGGAGCACTCACGGTGACGCCACTTCCACGGTCACCTTCGATCCGGGAGCGCTCGTGTGGCTCTCAGTCCCCCTCACTGCCCCTGGCCTCTCAAAACTGGTTCCGAAGTATGAAGGCCCTTATCGTGTCATCGAACGTGCATCTCCTGTGAACTATCTAATAGAACCAGTAGAGCCATCTTCAGACATGCGCCGCCGTGGACGAGACATTGTCCATGTCGACCGTCTAAAGCCCTATTATGACCCCCTCATCGTCACGAACTGTTAGGTTGCCGGACGGCTCCCTTATCGCTCCCGGGAGTGATTGTAGCGAAGAAGAGAGACGGGGCTAGTGGGTTCAGCGCTACTGGTTCAAAACGCTAGTGGGTCGAGTGCTCTTGATCGGCAACGGCTCTCGTGCTTGAAAGCTGTTACTGCGCTGACCGTTGACGTTGCGCTGCTCCAAGCTCTGCTGAATAAACACCTTTACAAACCATATGGAGTCGTTAGGGTAGGTCCTTCTGATCATTGACCCATCTAAGTGCTCCGCGTAAAGCATGTAATTTATGTTTTTAAAAAGGAAGGTAACTACCGATCGCAGCATGCCACTCGGCGAAGTTTTCAGTCGCCCCTGACCAGGTGACGCAATTTGACCATATAATGTCAGTTGGGTGAGCTATCTGATTGCATGCCTAGGGTGAACAAACGTTCGTAATAGATGAAATGTTATTTTATTTGTTTTTATAAAAAGAGACGGAAAGAGAATGCACAAGGACAATGTATCGCTACACTCATGCACTTCCGGCACACGGCAAGTGTCGTCTGCTTGTGTTGCAACGCGCTCCATGTTGACGTGGTCTGTGTTCGTCTCTATTGGTCTTTTCACGGCGATGGTTTGCCTTTGCGTTGTGGGCTGCGATCGACGTAGCGATCGGAGACATGTCAAGCTGTGACGTCGTGTCTCTCTGCAAGGCAAACATGCGAGCGAAGTGGCTGCAGTGCTGCTTGTCGGTATGTGATTGGCACGAGTATCTATATGTTTGCAGCCGTCACTTCACACCGAAGGATTACTATATACCCCAATAGTGTTTCGCGTGTCTGGTATTCGGGTAAATGCAAGCGCAAGCTGACTGTGCCTGGGCGTCTTACGGCATGAGTGGAGGCACAAACGTGCATGGAGGGATGAGGCTGAACCCATTAAATCGGGCAGTGGCATACGCCACCTATAAACATATTTTGTACTTTGTGGTGGGTGAAATTTCACCCCTGCCTTGATTTTAGCCACCAATCAGATAAACTCCGTTTGGTTATTTCTACCCGCTTAAAGTCTATTTTGCCTTCACTGTCCCTAAACACCAATGCTTTGAAAAAATCAGCCCCGTTGCTTTGCACTATAGGGTTAAGCCCTTTACAGAAAAGTATTAGGTGTTCAGCCGTTTCCTCTTCCTCTCCACACGCACTGCACAACGTACTTGGTACTTGACTCGGTACATCTTAGTCCACAATACTTCCGTCCTGGCTTCAAACAACAAAGAGCTGCCCCTAGAACTATCATAGATATTTTCTTTTGCAATTTCTTGCTTGAAAGTTCTGTTTGTTTCCAGTGGTGATTTCGTCCGCATCCCTGTTTTCCATAGACCGCTCTCTGTTTCTTTAACCTTTTTCTTAACTGCTGTATCCTAGTTTACACCCCTCCTGCAGTCCAAATATTTTATTGACAATTTTCTGGTCAGCTTCCTCCATTTTGTGTCAACATTCCTCATCTACAAATAACTGAAAACTCTCCTTGCCCACTGCTTTTCTGCTATTTATCTCAATCGCTCCTCAAATTCTATCTTGCTGCTAGCTTCCCTGCCCTCGAATGACGTCCATCCCATGTCAGCCTGTACCCCCTGATTTGGTGTATTTCCGTGTGCTCCCAGAGCCAGTCTACCCACCCCTCGCTGCTTAACTTCCAACCTTGCTCGAACCTCTGATCTCATGCACAGGACCGCATTGCCGAAAGTCAAACTAGGGACCATCACCCCTTTCCAAATCCCTCTCACCACTTCGTACCTATTGTAATTCCACAGTGCCCTATTCTTCATCACAGCTGCATTCCTGCTACCTTTAGCCGTTACATATTTTTCATGTTCCGTTAGGTACTCAGCCTCATTGTTTATCCACACTCCAAGATATTTGTACTTATCCACTACCTCCAGCGTAACCTCCTGTATCCTATGCTCGTTGCCCTGATTATCATTAAAGATCATGACTACCGATTTTTCTTTGCTAAACTTCAAACCTAAGCTATCTCCCTCTTTACCACAGATGTCCATTAATCTTTGCAAGTCTTCCTTGCTGTCAGCCATAAGTACAATGTCATCCGCGTACATCAGTCCTGCTAATATCTGCTTAATCCATTCTCCTTGCTTGAAAAAAAGGAAAGGTTGAAGCCAAGTCCGCTCCTCTCTAATTTTTTCTCTAATCCTTGTGAATACAGCATGAACAACAGAGGTGACAGAGGGCACCCCTGCCTGAGCCACTGCTGTATCTCTATAGGCCCAGATACCTGGTTTTCCCATTTTATAAGCACCCTGTTACTTTTATAGATATAGATTATAAGATTAATTACTCCATCTTCCACATCTAGAGTGCCCAGTATGTCCCACAAATCCTTTTTGGATTACACTGTCATAGGCTCCCTTGATATCCAGAAATGTGAGCCATAGGGGCCTGTGTTCGTTTTCTGCTATTTCAATACACTGCGTCAATGAGAACAGATTATCTTCTAACCTTCTTTGTTTCCGGAACCCATTTTGTAGTTCCCCCAGCCCCTCCTCGCTCTCCACCCATCCCTGCAGTCTGTCCTTTATAATCTGCATCACCGCCCTGTAAACCACTGACGTCATTGTTGTGGAACGGTAGTTGTTTATGTCGGCTGTCACAGCTGTCCCCGATTCGTCGGCGGCGCGAAGTCGATCGACGGGGTGGACAGCTGGTTGGTCGTTCCGTACTCAAGTGAGCACAATGTAAAGAGTCAGAGTCTGGAGTAAACAAAAAAACAGATATTTATCGACAGATAAATATCCACAATTAATAAAATAAAAAAAAGACACAAGACAGACTCACACCTGAACTTCATATAACACAATGATGACAGAGAAATATGATGGGCAATTAATCAATACATACACATATGAAACAGGGTGGGATAAAATATACAAGAATAACGCCTAACAGCATTTCACTAAAGCAAAGTCAAAAGAAATCAAAGTTCAAAAGAAAACAAACGATGTCATACGCGTGGCCGGGCAGCAGCAGCAAGTCCATAAACCATGACGTCGGTGCACAAAGCTTTCCCGAAGAATGCTGGCGGTCCGATCTTGTCGAGGTGGATGCGAATTGCTGGGCTGGGTTTCCCGGGAGTCTTGATTTGATGTCTTCTCTCCAGCAGGTTGAGCTAACTTGAGGCGAACTACCGTGAACTTCGTTGCAGACGCTGGTTTGACGTCTCGTACGTCAACTAGTTACTTGGAGTTCCGACGTGGCTAGGCGGCCCAGGCGATGCTGGACGGCGCTAGCCCCCCCTAACGGCTTCTCAGCAGCGCATAGGTTCAGCTTCTAGACTCGTCAGCAGGGCCCAAAACCTGCGCTTAAATAGCCTCTCCTTTCTCTAGTTCCCTATGTAGATGTATAGTGTATTGAAATAGCAGAAAACCAACACAGGCCCCTATGGCTCACATTTCTGGATATCAAGGGAGCCTATGACAATGTAATCCAAAAAGGATTTGTGGGACATACTGGTTTTTGGCGGCCGTTAATTGGCGTCAAAAACCACTCGAACTCTCGAAAATATGCCGCTCCGTGACATCGGCTTTGTCCCCCTTTCCCTTATATATGCTCATCCTGCTCAGTCTCTACCCGTCGGGGGCTTTACCATCCATTATCATTTTGCTCACTGCCTCTCTTAATGCTTTCTTAGATTTTGGGCCCAATGTCTTTATTAACTGCAGGTATGCAGAGTTCTCCTAATTAATTCACGGCTCCTAGTTCCCAAAGTTCTTGGCCGCGGCCTTTTCACCATGTACGAAAAATGGCCGATTCTCCTCTCTCCCAAGGTCAAGGGCCAAGGTCGAGCCCGGCACTACCACACGGACGTGCACGCACACCTTGTGGTCCGTAATCGGCGTCTCGAATCGAGATGGCACCCCGTGAGGCCACGACGCCTTTGACACCCGTAATTCGGCGTGTCGCTAATCAGAATTATACGCCGCATAGTGAGTGCACCACGTTTTTGGCGGCCGTTAATTGGCGTCAAAAACCACTCGAACTCTCGAAAATATGCCGCTCCGTGACATTGGCTTTGTCCCCCTTTCCCTTATATATGCTCATCCTGCTCAGTCTCCACCCGTCGGGGGCTTTACCATCCATTATCATTTTGCTCACTGCCTCTCTTAATGCTTTCTTAGATTTTGGGCCCAATGTCTTTATTAACATAATTGGGATGCCATCATGACCTGTCGACGTGCTACTAGGAACCCTCTTCTCTGCCCTTTCCCACTCGCTTTGTTCAAGTGGAGCCACTGCACTAACCAGTCTATCCTCACCAGATTGAGCACATGCTACGTTTCGTTCTTAAAATTTTTCTGTCATCATTGTTATATGTTTCATTGCCTCATCTCCTCCTAGCCGAACACCTTGACCTGTAACTATAAACCTCTGCTCTAGGCTAGTCTTATTACTCAAGGAGTTGAGATGTTTCCAAATTTTCTTCGCTGCTTTTCTATCCTTTTTGTTTACTTCTGACAACCATTGGGTTCCCTTTCTTCTAATCTTCTCATTGATCAAATGGGATGCTTCCCTTCTACAGTTTAAGAAGTTATCCCATTTTCTATATACATCAGCTTCTGGTTCACCCCTCTGCTTTGAATATCTGTTCCCTGGATGCTTCCCGACGTTTCTCTATGGCCTTCTTAACCTCCTCATCCCACCAGCTCTTGGGTTTACGTCTTCTGTTCTCTTTGGGCCTGACTCGTACCTTAGAAAGCTCTAGCTCAAATAGCCCTGTTCAATTTGCATATGTCCATTCTGTTTTAGTATCCTCTGAAATTACTTCCTCAATTTGTTGGGTTGCTATTTCCAGCTGCTTTTCCGAGTAAAATATCCCCACCTGGTTGTTCATCTTGCCTCCTACCTACTTTCATTTCTCTTCTAAACTCGCCTTAATGTTTGTGATCACTACCTAGGCTTCTGGAGCCATATTCATCTATGTTCATTACCTTTAGCCTATCATGGATCCTATGCGACATTAGTGCATAATCTATCGTCGACTGCAGGCTCCCTACCTCCCATGTTATGTGCCCTTCACACTTCTCAGTACTGTTGCATACAACTAAGTCATGCCTTTCGCATATCCAGCATCATGTTGCCTGTTGAGCCGGTGTACCCGTCCATGTCTTCTATGTGTGCGTTCATGTCTCCTAGTATAATAATCTCGCACTCTCCTAGCTCATTAATGTCACTTGATATGCATTCCAGCATTTTTTTGTTTTCCTCTTTGGCATTTGCTCCTGTCCACAAGCCAAGGAGTGTCTGCTCTCCTGCCACTTTCACTTTTAGCCATAAATGCTCCTTGCATTCCTGTTTGACCCTTTGCCAATTCATACTTTTATGAATGAATGCCCCAGTTCCACCCCCTTTTCTGCTGCCCTCATTTCTATTGCAATATTCCCATGCATAGTCACGATTACAGGGTGGTTGCTCCATGTCCCTAAGATGTCTCCACAAACACGTATACCATCAGCTTTTCCTGCCTTAGTTGCTTGTCTATCTCCTCCCACTTCAGCCTATTCCTGCCACCTTGCATGTTAATATACCCTATGTCAGAATAACCTTGCCCCTGGTGCTTACGTCTATTTCTTCTCCTAGCAACTCTAGTTTTCTTAATCTTGGGGCCTCTCTGGGTCCATGTTTGTCTACACTGGTGGCCTCAGGGCTCTGGGTCCCCCCAAAAAAGCCGTAGCTTGGCGCCCTATCCTACTACCTACCCTCCCGCCCGTGGCATCACTGTAGTGAATGCCATCCTGTGCAAAAGGGTGGGAGCCAGACTCGTACACGTCCCGGTTTACATCCATTGCGCCGTACCCAAGTGGTCGGCTCAGACCCCCTAATGACCTGGTTAGCCACACTCCTTTCCATCCCACTAGCCTGGCCCTGGGATTGTGCGTATGGTCACATGCACCTTCGCAGAGGCTTCTCTTGAGTTTACGCAACCCAACCTCTGTCTCTTTAGGTTCAGGCTCCTTCCTTTCAGCACATTGTTGACACCAGCATGGATAACGACCAGATTTTCGTGCTCCATGTTGTCCCATACCACCTTCTGAGCTTTTGCCATTGTGTCAACCATGCACTTCCCTGACTGGGGAAGCACGGCCTGGACGGTGCAGCCACCTGGTGGCACAGTTCAACCAAACACAAACTAATATAGCAGTAATCAAGTGTATTCTACTTTGCTGCTGGTGTAAATTTTTGGCAGGAGCGTAATCATGAACATTGTTTTTCTAAATGTTGAAAATGTTTTATACTTAGTTACAGCGATATTATCAATTTCTTTGGCTGGTTAAGCTCTGCACCAACAGGTGGCTGGACCATGCCAACTGATCAGGCAGCTCACATACGTCTGCGCTAAAGCTCCTTCATTACAGCAATAAGAGTCTGGAGGAGTTTTAGTTTTCGCCTCCACCCATCCATCAAAATGCCCTGCTCGCCTGTGGTTAATGGAATACTGGACACACTCGGCTCTGTGACAGAATGCTCGCAACGCACGCTCCTTCGATAGCTCTCGCTTGGGATCGACTGCCAGGTGGCTGGCAGAGAGGTTGGAGAGGCTTCGTGCGCTGGCTCCAAGACAACCGGATGTAGATGACGCGGCGTCCCATCATGACGCAGAGCCAGTGAAGGTGGAGCTTAGCCCCAATAGCTCGGCGAAATCGTTGAGGAGAAAAAGCATGGCTATGTAGGAGGGTAACTTGTAATCGTCTGTAGCTCTCTTAAAGGGCAGCTGAATCACGTTTCGAAAAAAAAGTGAGCTTTGAACAAATTATTATAGTTTTTTGCCCCCTGAATACGAAAATGATAGTTTAAGAGGCCAGAAGTCACCGCAAGTTGCTTTAATTTAACAAAAACAAGCCGCAGCTGCTGCGTCTGCGGGAGATGCTGCGGGTCAATTAACGGGCTCTGATGGCGAACACGATCGTGACGTCATCTTGGGTATCCGCGAGGAGCGTGATTCGAATAATGCGCTCACGTCACCCTGTATTGACGTCATCGTCGCGCTCGGTCTTTCGCCGCTACGCTCGGCGTGCGAAGGGGGCGGAGCTTCAATGAAAGTTTAAAGCGCGATTGTGGTGCTGCTACGCGCATAATCAAGAAAATAACTGCAGGAGTTGAGTTATACTGTGTCAGTCTTCCAAACCCCTGTAAATCTTCGAATTCTAAAACCTCTTCAGCTTCCCTTGAATACGAGATGCTTCACACAAATTGTGGTCCAAATGTTTTACTGTAGCTGTACCCTATGCGTCTTCAAAATTTGTCCGAACCGTTTTGGAGACAGGTCAACTGCAACGAAATTCTAGACTGCGTAAAAAGCACCGTTTCAGATAATTTAGACTTACATCAGGGTCTCTTGAAAATTTTACGCATGAAATGCGAGTGGGCGTTAGTAATAGCTTTTGACCTCTCGCTTTTGATTTCAGATACGGTCAAACGGGCACTGGCAAGACCTTCACTATGGAAGGTGAAAGATCAAACGTGAACCTGGGCTGGGCCGACGACCCCTTGGCTGGTATCATCCCACGTACACTGCAGCAGCTGTTCGAAGAGCTTCAGTCCCAGGACCTTGAATTTACAATCAAGGTGTCCTTCCTTGAGTTGTACAATGAGGAACTCTTTGACCTGCTCAGTGCACATGAGGACACGTCAAGACTCAAAATCTTCGAGGACTCCTCTCGAAAGGTGCGGGTGGCTTCTTGATTAGCGTTTCCAATTTTGGCACATGTAAATATCAAAGATCGCACAAAGTGTGCATTGTCCTGAAATTGTGTCCTGAAATGGCTGCATTATTCATTGGCTAGTTCAAGCACTCCTTGAAGCTTGGGAAACTATGCAACAACATCCACTGCTTCAGGTGTTCTTTCAGTGTGTGTAAAGCCTTGTGTTACTCCTTAAAGCTGCTTTATCTGATGCAAAATCTGTATCGTAAGCCTTGACTGATGAACTGGACACCTGAGCATTTGCAATTTGAGGGCATGTTCTAGGTTTGTGTATATTCTTAATTGTACTCCTAGGCCCATATACTGTTGAGTTGTTTACTGTTAATTGTAATTGCAAATCCATTCAAGTGTAACTCTAGGCAGTTTGTCATGTTGAGCAACGTTTGACAGATATTTGAGCGCTTGGGTACAATGGGACAATGCTATACTTGGTAAACCTGAGTTTCACAGCCCCAAGCTACAAATTTAAATACTTGCTTAGTGCCATGTGTATTAAATAATGGTCTCTTAGGTATTTCCCACATGGAGAGAAAGCTCTTTTCAAAGTGCACGGCCAGTTGTGAATAATCTTTTGTAACATGTTATTTGCTTTTGTTACTTGTACTCAATTTTAACTGAGCCCATGTTAGAAAATAGTACTTTCCTAATTCTGTAGCTCCATGGAGCTGCAGTCTGTGGCAGCCCACTACTGTACTGCTTCCCTTATTTAAAGGTTGCTTAGTTCCCACCACTGTAGCTAGAATTCTAAGCCTTTGTCTGTAGTCCTTTGACAAGATGAGAATTAATGCACGTATCGCTTTTCTTCACTGTTTCCTTTTCGCTTTTTCTCAAACGAACATCAGCTTCAAAAACATTTGAAAAGCAACTAACAAGGCACAGAAGCTAGAAAAGTATTGAACTGCCCCTGTTCCTTGTGTCCGGTGCTTTCATCTAGGAGAAACTAAACAATAATGAAGTTGTTTCCCTTGCATTTTTATTCTAAGTTATCATTGGCTGAAGCTTAAGCACTCTTATATTTCATATGCATTGAACAAGTTTCCTTGCTTTTGTTTATGTGCAGCTGATTACCTGCAAACAATGTTAATCACACTTAAACGTTCACTTCCAGCAAGCATGGGGCAGTAAAACGCTGATGCAGGACATTGTACTTCATCTTCAATGCAGGAAAATCTTGCCAGATCTCACAGCTTCTTTCGTACATTTTCAGGGTTCTGTCATAATCCAGGGCCTAGAGGAGATCACGGTGCACAACCGTGAAGAAGTGTTCTTCATACTCCAAAAGGGGGCTGCAAAACGTCAAACTGCAGCTACACTTCTCAACGCGACATCTTCACGTAGCCATACTGTCTTCTCGGTTACCGTTCACATCCGCGAGACTACAGACGATGGCGAGGAGCTGGTGAAAACCGGCAAGCTCAACCTCGTGAGTAATAGTGCAACCAATTTTAGAAGCATCAAGCTTCATGCGGTTCACTTTCTTCATTTATCGTTAACAAGGCGTTATTGTCACTAGCAATTTCTCCTTGTGTGATCTGTGCAGCTGTTGCCTTTTCCATCTGATCATAAGTGTCGCGTAATATCTACGATGTGCTAAGCATGTGCCAGGTGTTTTGTTCCCATGTTGCTCACCATCTGCTGTTTAGTTTTGTGTTGGCACACTGCATTAACAATCTTCTTTGTGATCCTATTCTGCACCAAGGTTGACCTTGCGGGGAGCGAGAACATTGGCCGCTCTGGGGCAATTGACAGGAGAGCACGTGAAGCAGGTAAGTTGTTTTGTGAACACCTAGGGAGAGTTTGCTAAGCTCTGACCATCAGAGCAGCATGATTCAGTATGTGTTCTACTGACTTATTCAATTTTTGTAAAGTTCTTAGAAGAGTAATATTAAAATGAAGGCTGCAAATAGCATCTTTTTTTGATGAGCAATTCTAGTTGTATTATTGTATGCACTTATAATTGTGGTGCCATGACCGTCATCCTATGAAATGACATTTTATATTTTATATGGCAACATCTTTTGTTTTTCTTAGCAGCTGATCTTCATTGTGGCAGGCCTCAACATTTATGTGCATTGTTACTAGAGAAGCGTGTTCATCATTTGGATTCACAGCTTGTGTTAATTGGCGTTTGCATTTTTTTCGCAGGCAACATCAACCAGTCTCTCCTTACGTTGGGTCGTGTCATAACTGCCTTGGTGGACAAGGGACCACACGTTCCGTACAGGTATATTTCTGGCCACGTTTTTTAACATCGGGGGTTTTTATCTGTGCTGGTTCTGCTGGTTCAGTACAGAGACCATCTTGGGGAACATTTTTAATCTTGATGCATCATGTACAAATGTAAGAAGGTGCAATGATTGTTTATTAAAATTTCCTCCTCGCCATTGGTGTTCAAAATACAGTAAATCCGCGTTTCTACGTAACAATATGTACCTGCTTAATAAGTACTTCCGGTTTAATATATAGTCGCGATAAATTTCCGCCACTGTCGCAAACTAATGTCTTGGCTGACAGCTTAAGCCGTAGTCGCTTAACGCATGCCAAACGGTTAGTACGTAGTAGTTACTTCATTTTTGGCGCGCGAAATCAACAAAATGTCAGTGGCGCTAACCATAGATAGCGAAATTGCGGTGCGCGGACATTTGCTGGGCTGCAGTCGCCTCCCATAGTGACGTCAAAACATGGTAGCCATGACGTGTATCCAGTGCCCATAACTTCTAACGCTTCCACATCGTGGCCATTAGTGATGACGTGGATGATGGCCCTTCTTTATTCGACGCAACTAGTGCGTTGACAGTCATGCAGGTTCTTGCAGGGAAGTGTGGGGCCTTATGGAGAAACTGGCTTGAGGCCTTGCAGAGTTTGAGGATGTCGTCGTGGCTGCGAGGTTGCCACGGCGGCAATTTAAAATCAGATTTTTTGCGGCTTGCTTGCAAATAAAACTTATCTGTACGCCTGTTTGAGTGAGAATTATTTTTTTTCGCCGGTAAGTCTTTAGCCGCACATATGCCATTGTCGGCTAATTAGTACATTGCTTACTTCATACCTGATGCACGTTTCCTACCGACTATACGTTTTTACTGAGGTTTTACTGATAGCATGTTTAACTGGCTCCACTCCGAAACTTTGTATCACGCATGGTTTTCCTTCATAAGATGGGCTAATTTACAAGCTTCCTGGAGTCTTCGACTGTGTCAGCCTATACCTGTAATTGCCCAAGCTTGGCTAAAATATGTGTTCAATAGGGGAGCTGTAAAATTTCTTGGTTTAGGGCAGTTGTGAGCGTAAATGGAGGTTCCAGAAGGGATTGATCCTGTTAGGCAAGACACTATTAATGCAGATAAATTATGGCAATTGATGGCACTTGTGTAGGCAAACTTCTCATTGCAATCAGTCGCCTCAGTGCCACTACATCAGGGAAGGCTTTGACAAGCAGCCATGGCAGGTCCTAGTGCAGTGTGCCATGAGCATGATCAGAAATTGTATATTGTGACGTCATGGTAGGAGACGAGAAACCCAGTGTACAGCACGGATGACAGATCTTTATATGAACAGTCAATGCGACGTCTCTATCGTCTGGAAGAACTTCTCTGCATATTTATTGCGCTCCCTTCGCCGCATCAATTTTTCTTTAAGTGCACTTTCGTCTTTTGTCACAAAAAAAAAAAAAAACTCTGGAGGAATAAGGTTTCTTCACTGTGCCATTTACAAAAAAGCTGCGAGGATTATGTGTGTAAATTGTAAATTCATCATATCAAATTAACCTAACCTCGAGTATGCGTTTGCTATCTGGGACCTAGAATCATTTCACGTCTCGGTGTCCGTCATCAAATTTTTCTGTTTGAACTGGTCACCTACACAAACTGTATTTATCGTCCCGCACTGGTCGTCAATGGGTCATTCCACGCAAGCTGCACCAACCTTAGCACTGCAATCCCTGCGATTTCTTTCTAAAAATTTTGGGCATTTGCGTACATAAAAAATATTTTTCCTCGATTTTCACCGGCTCCAGCACCACCTGAACTTTCTTGTAACGCACGAGGGTACGCACCATCAAATGCACATATTTTCGTGCAATACTAACCTCTTTTATGATTCATTTATACCCAAGAGTATTCGCGCTTAATATATTACATTTCGTGAAAGTAGTCGCTTTGAAAGTCCTAACTTGTGGTTACATTTAGCGAAAGTCCACAGATGTAGTGGGGGGTAGCATAAAGACACACACACACATTCACACTCACTCATTCAGTACTGGAAAAAGACCGACCATCACGCAGTCGGTGCGAAAGTGACAATCTACAGAAGCAATTTTCATTCACAACGGAAATTTGTACATAACGAGTGAAAATAGATTCCAGAAGATCCAAACCATTGTGGAAATTAACCACCACGGCTGCGTCTTTTTCTTTTTTTAACCTTGGCTGTGCATGTCTACAAAGAGTGAACAAAATGTCTAGCCCCAAAAACACTGCATTCAAGCCCTTTATTACAAATATTTCACCGGCAGCAGATGGTCTGCCGTCATGACGAACGAGTCGAGTGACACTGCTCTTATGTCAGTCCACTCAGGCTTGCACAGAAGTGGTTTACTCATGCAAAAGGAATACCTGCTCGGAAAATTGAGTGGAATACTTGTACTTACCTGTGGTCATTAGGAAACCTGAAAAACTTTGCAGAACTGGAATTTCCTGTGTTCGAACACCACAGAGCCGCGCAACACATATGATGCCCCGATTTAGCCATCTTCGTCTAATGCTTGGTCGACCTGGTTTCCTGCGTCTTCTGTTCGTTGCACGCCTGATCAAGCTTCTCTGTCTTATCTTTCCCATCTTCACACTTGCGACGACAACCGAAGTAGACGACCAAGCATGATCTGACTTGATATCGCTGGGAGAGTGGCAAGGGTGAGCGGAGGATGCACGAAGACAACCACTTCCCATGCTCTCGCCCCATTTAAAATTCACAAAAAGAGAAATAAGAAAAATAACTTAGTATGTCTGGCAACCGCTAGGAGCGCGCACATTCCTTGAAACCGAAACTAGCTTTACTTTTAGGGGTCTGGTATGGTACTGTTCTGACAAGAGCTCCAACTAGCTTACAGAGGTTGCAGTAGAGCACTTACCTATGGCAACATTTGTTGCTGCTGTGATACTAAGGAATCAATGTTTGCAGATTGTTAGGTGTGAAATACAATTGTCACCTTCTTATTGCAGGGAAAGCAAGCTGACTCGACTCTTGCAGGACTCTCTGGGTGGCCGCACAAAGACTTCCATCATCGCGACCATCTCGCCTGACATGACCAATCTGGAGGAGACATTGAGCACCTTGGACTATGCTCATCGGGCCAAGAACATCACCAACCGTCCAGAAGTGAATCAAAAGATGACCAAGCGGGCACTCATCAAGGCAAGACTTGCTTATTTTTCGTCCTCTGTAATTTTCCTTCCCGTTTCTACATGGACCTGGCTGTAGCAAACGAGTCCCTCTGCTTTGTCTTGTGTGGCACTTGCCCGTTTCTTCAGCTTTTACAGACCTCTCGCTATTGTCGCATAATATCCTCTTATACATAGTCTAAAATATGTGTTGCCTTCTTGCTTAAGTAGTGCTTATTCCTTTTTGTTTCACTATTCTTTACATACCCTTTTGCTGCTAACTTTGCGAGCATTCCTTCGCTGCAGTTGTTTCGAACTCTTTCCTTCACCTGCTTTTACAGTTACGGCTGTAGTACGCTGTTCCTGATTAGGTGCATGTTATGCTGTGCCTGTTCAGGCTGCATAGTGACACAGATACGTACAAAGCATTGCCACATGACAACTGGTGTATTTGAATCATTGTGGCTCATTGGCAGTTCTTCCAAAGGAGCAAAGATTGCACTTCACAAACTTGAATTCATGCAGTCTGTATTTAACATTTGAAAAAAAGAAAAAAACTTTACAGGACCCGAGAAGAGCGTCGAAATTCGTGCCATGTTGAGCTGGTGAGGGAACTTCCAAGGCGGTGCTGCTGCTCTTAGTTTCTTTTTTGCATCTTTTCTGGCTTCTCATGCTAAGATTGGAGTTTTCTTTAGCACTGTAGAAGGGTAACGTTCTAATGCAGCTTGAATTGCATCTCTTTAGTGTTCACCTAAGGCTTGAAACGACTTCACTGTAGTAGCGATTAACTAGTAGTATTCACCACTTTTGAGCCTGCAGTGTCTGACTTGTGACGCAAATTACTTGCGAGAGATTTCATACACGTTTCCTGTTTTTTTTTTTTTTTTTCCATTTGCAAAACACTCTGCTTTCGTTCCACAGGGCTCAGAATATTGATTTTTAATTGCAGGAGTACACCGAGGAGATTGAGCGTCTCCGAAGAGACCTGGCCGCAACCAGAGATAAGAATGGTGTTTTTGTGGACCAGGAAAACTACAGGTACCTTTTTTTTTTTTTTTTTCTCGTGGAGGTGTGGCATTTCACGGTTTCCTTGCCTCTCTTGTCTCTAATGGTAGATGGGTAAACCAAGATTTCTAAATTGTTTGATGGTTCTGTTTCAAATAGACACTTTATGCTAGCAACATTTCCTGCTGAAGCACTGGTGGTGTTTGTTATCGTGTAACAAATCTCAAGAAATATTGCCTTCATTTGTAACAATTGTAATAACTTTGACAGCTGCACTTCAGCTAGCATTCTTTCTGTAACCTTTTCTGTGTGCATGTTGCATTTTTAGGTAGCTTTAATTGCAAGGCTTAAGGTGACCTTGCTTTTTTACTATTGTCGTTGTGCAAGTTAAGATGCTCAGTGCTTTCCCTCGTATTTGAACACTAATTTATTCCAGCATTTCGAGCACTGCTTTCCGTAAATGCTAAATTTTTACACTTGTACTTCTTTGCAAGGACCATGGAGCTGAGGCTCACCAGCCAGTCGCAAGACATCTTGGAAAAAGAAGCGCAAATAGAGTCCCTAAATGCAAAGCTTCAGACAGTGAGTTACATTCTCTCAATGCTCTTTTCTTTTTCTTCTACAGTAGCCCATTCAGGTTTTGTAGTGGTCCTCAAAAACTCGTAACCTTGTGACAATGTCGACTATTCCATTTCTCTCTGCTAAGATTAGATTTCACTTGGACATCTGGCCATAAAGTTGGTGGCTGTTCACTTTCAGAATCCTTTTTTTATGCCTTCTGGGGTCTGAAACATGCTCTTGGGACAAAGGGACGGCACAGTAGTGCAGACAATTGCAAAGGCATTTCTATTGCACCTTTGATACACCAATGCCAGCTAACTGAATTAAGTTAAACCTGCTTATAACGAACCTTCATATAACAAATTCCTGGATATAACGAAGTTTTTCTATTCCCCGCCGTTACTCCATAGAAGCACATGTATTTGAGACCTCTCGAAATAATGAATTTTTCCCGCTGACAACCTAGAGATTTTGCCCCAAATTTTGTCATTTTTGTGCGAGCAGCAACCAGAAGCACCTTTGCAGACAACATCACGCTCTGGGCCACCAAGGGCTCCCTCGCACAAAAGGAGACGACCCTTCAAGAGGCCGCGACGGCCGTGGAGAGATTTGTGGCAGCGAGCGGGATGTGTTGCGCGCCCGAGAAGTCCGAGGTGATCCGGGTGCACGGAGGAGGAATCTACAAGTCACCCGACCATATCGAACTCTATCTAGAGGGCCACAAGATCACGGAAAGCAAAAAGACTAGGATTCTGGGTTTTTGGATACAGAGCAACTTGAAAGCCTTTCACACCATACAAACCCTAAGGTCCACCACCAACCAGATCTCGCGGATTATCGAACAAATAACAAGAAGCCGCAAGGGTATGCGAGAAAAGGACACGCTCTGCCTCGTCCAGGCTCTGGTGATCAGCAGAGTAACCTTTAGCATGCTGTATCACTACGACTCTCTAAACAAACGCGACCAAGAACAAGTCGATGCCATCATCAGAGGCACGTACAAAACGGCCCTGGGTCTCCCTGTTATCACCTCAAACGAGAAGTTAGCGGCTCTTGGGATCCACAACACCTTCGCTGAGCTGTCGGACGCGGTTATGGCTTCGCAAAAAGCCAGACTACAGAACACGGCGGCGGGCAGAGCCATCCTCAACCGGACCGGAACGGCAACGGAGCTTCGTGCCCTCAATGGGCAACGATCACTCCCGCCTGAGGTCAGAAGCAAGATTACGGCAAACCCCATACCAAAGCACATGAGTCATGAACTCCACGAAGGACGATGCAACGCACGGGTCGACAGACAGCGCCGACAATTCAAGAGTGACCCGTACGTAACGTACGTGGACGTGGCGGCGTACCCTACAGGAGGCCTCTTCGCGGTAGCCGCCATGAACGGGAGAGACAACTCCTTAACCCTCGCGGCCTCCGTCAGGGCAGAGACCCCATCTGCGACTGAGACCATAAGCCGCGGCACTAGTAATAAAGCAATATGACAGGGTGGGCAGGGAAGTTCATGTTGTTACCGACTCGCAACAAGCCTGCCTCAACTTTACCAACAGACGAACACCGGTGCTGGCGGCTCAGCTTCTAGGCACGAGGCTGCAAGAATCCCATCAAATCACGTGGACGCCGGGTCACGCAGGACTGGAGGGGAACGAAAGGGCGAACGGGGGGCCTTAGCTTGAGCGCTAATCAACCGAGCGGGGCAAAACCAATCATCTCATCAATCCCAACCCTTTACCTTTGTGCCCCTGCCATCAAATTACTGCGACCGACTCGAGATCCAGCGACTCAACCGCAGGATTTTTCCTCCCCCTCACAAAAAGCTCAGCACTGAAGAGGCAATAGCCCTCAGACTTATGCAAACAAACACATTCCCAAACCTACACAGATACAGCAAAATATACCCACAAACGTATCGCGGCATCTGCCCCTGGTGCTGGCGACACACGCCCTACACTCTTTCACATCTCGTGGGGGTGCGCGGGCAAACCTCAACATTTAAAGACGCCTAACATCGTCATTTGAGCGGTGCGAGGTACAGCTGACCGGCGATATCTTGGCGGGACTAAGAAGCTCTCGTCCAGCAAGTACGTCGAGCAGCCATGGCCAGTGGAGTCCTGGAATGAGGACACCACCCACTCGTCCTCGAGATCAACGATCTCGATGGTCTAAATAAATGTTTTTCTCTCTCTCTCTTTTGCGCCGCTACGGAATGCGAAGCGAGCGCACGTGTGTTGCGCAAGCGTGAGCGAGGCAAGCCTGCATCCCTCGACCTGGCGATCTTGCCGTCGCGGGCGTCACCTTTCCCCCTCCCTTCATTCAAACTTGATCCTGCTGCTTGCTGCAGCTGGCCTAGCCCGCCAAGCCGGCACTCTCCTTTTCCAGTTGATGTTGCCGACGAGCTGGCAGACGCTGTGACAGATCACACTCGATGAGCACTGACACGTGCTGTCAAATGCTGGCGGCGTGTGGAAGCGCCGCTGCATAAACGAGCGAAGTGACCTTAGTGCTGGTGTCTATCGCTTCAACGCAAACTGAGTTACGTGCCACCGACGCACCTACACTGCCTGACTCTGCCCCAACGCAGATCGTTTTAAAGATAAGGCCCGCTCGACCGTGCGCCGCCACACAGTACGCAGTTGATGCCAGAGAACGCTGCCTGCTATCCCTCCCCCTTCGCTCCCTCACCGGTGCCTCGAGCACAACGGAAGGCGCGCTTCCTCCCTGCTTTTCTTTCTTGCGCGCGTGAGATTTAGACGTGGTCGTCGGCTCCCCTCGCACGTTTTTTTATCGCACATACAGCATACGGCGTGCGGCGACTGCGTTATTGCCATTGGACTTTGCACGGTACATCTATGAGCCAAAATCAAATTTAGGGCCACAACGCGTCATAGACACCATCTTTAGATAGCAAATACGGATCTCAAGGGCCATACTTTTGCTGGCGAAACCGAAAATACGTCATAGTTGTCGCCCCCGGCACTTTGGGCGGCCAATGCCATCGTCAAGCCACCAAGCCAAGCGATATGAAAAGTCAAAATGGCCGCTTGGGCCGGCGCGGGGTGGCAGTTCGCAACATATGATGCGGGAACGGTCCCACAGTTGCGACGCAACAGCGGGGTTACCAATGCATTGGGTTCTATGGGAGCTGTGCCGGGACCGGCCGAAAACGACGTCACAGCTTGGAAAACGCCGCACTCGGGAAGGTAACAGCGGGGTTCTACTGTAACACTATATGACGCTACAACGCCATCGTGACACTCGCTCTTCATTTCCGATGCCTCGTGCTTGTGCGAAATGACACGTGTCCACGCATCCAGTACCTTGTGTGACATTCCAAGGATGAGTGCTTCGACGAAAACGGGTGCGCGTTACAATCGAAGGCGCGTTAGAATCGAGTAAATACAATAAGTGTTTCTTTTTCTAATGTTCATGCCGAACCTGCATATAACAAAATCCTCTTTATAATGAAGTTTTTCGGGAATTTGTCCATTACGTTATGTCCAGGTTTAACTGTACTACCAATGGAATATGCCGATGGGAGTTCGACAAATTGAGGAAGCCCGACTGACCGCGCCATGTTTTCAAGCGAAAATGTTCGCCCCCATGCTGGGCACCAACTCCTATAATCGATTGAGTTCGTCCATCCTGGTGTGCCACTCCGAAGGGTTCAGTAGGACAGTCTCGCGAAGCATGCCTGCGAGTGTGTGAAGCGTCCGCACACTCTGCTGACCCCGAGCCAAAGCGAAATAGGCTACTCCCTTTCCAACCGTGTCACCCTGCCATTAGGTGGTGTTAGCAGCGCAACACTGTTGTAATATTCTGCAATATCACACATCGCTGGCGGCACTTAGCTATGCTGCGAAGCCGGATTACAGGAGATGCGAGAGCCTAGTGGGGAAAACATTGGGGGACCCGTGAGAGTAGAGCGTCCCCACAGCGTTTGTCATTCATGTGTTATATATTAATGAGTTGAAGCTAGTAAACATGATGTTGCTTTGGGTTTTGATTACACTTTCTTTGCTTTATCAGTTTTTGTCAAAAATTTTTGGTTTTTCAAGGAATTTTAAGTAGTACCTTAGCTTATGCTAGTAAAAATTGTTGGATTTTCTTGACCATCCCCTTCCACTTAAATTTATCCATGATAATGAAAGCTTGCATCTGTATTTGAAATGACATACAGTCAATCCTTGACGTAAAAAAACACGGTTATACCAAACTGTTGGATTTAGTGACTGAAGTGTCCAAAATGACGTTATTATGATGAGCTTTGACTGTATATTTGTTTTGTTGCTGCCAGTGGCAAGTATAGCATGGCCTCTACAATATGTGCTAGAGCACATTAATTTCGATTATTGTTCACAATACAGTCAACTTCAGTAAATTAGATCATCACAGGACCAATGACACTAGCTGAATTATCTGGCGAGACGAACTAAACAAGCAGAAAAAATTCCGAAATGCGCCATTGATTCACTTGGCAGTATTTGCCTTTAAAGTTAGCTTTGCTGCAATACAGCCGTCCTATGCAGTTAATAATACCAAGCGAGGAAAGCTGCTACTGTTACGGGACAAAGCATATGTTCCTTAATTTACACACGCTCATCGTCGTCTTCGGACACAAGCCTTCAGTTTTAGAGCCTCGCTCTTTTGTTGGGTTTAAGTCTCCCTTCAACTTTCTTTTTTTTATCTTAGTCTTCCTTTTCCCTAGCCTTCCCAAGACACAGATGGTTTTCCTCCACTTCTCGGTGCACAGTGCATGCGCGTGTAATTCGGGAACGTGTACAAGGACCTGGTAATAATCAGTCTCGTATACAAGACACGCATGACAGGAGAAACGAGGGCTCAAATCGCTACAGCAACGTCGGAAAGAGCTCAGAATGACTGCCAGTATGCTTATTAGGTGTCTAGGTGCTCTTGCTGTGACCGAAGATACTAGCATGTACAGTGGCCTCTTTCTATTCTTGGCATGCTTCACTGCATAACACGGCTATATTGTGGCGAAGCTGATCAATTAAGTTGGACCACTTTGAAGGTCGAAATAACGGAAGCTTGGGCTCATAGGAATGTATGGAAACTGGCCGGGACCGAGCGGGGTTGAATTGGCATAAGTCTACTGTAGTGGCATGTATTCGTCAATGTAGCAGTCAGTGTGTGCTGGATGGTGAAAACTTGAATTCATGCGAATTGGTGAACGCACACTGTGGCAAATTTCTTTGAAGGCAAATTGCTACATCGTGTTGCAGTAGGGCCTCTTTTAAAGAGGCTATCTTCTCAGTAGATTAGCATAAATGCGTGCCCTAACAGCAAGCATTTTCTCAAATTGAGTATGCACACTCCTACATGATATGCTTGTATTGTCCTCAAGGTTACGGAACTCTTTGAGAGGACAAAGCAAGAAGTTGCTGAAACGACTGAACAGCTCCAGACAACAACTGCTGAGCTGCACAGCACTAAGATGAGCTTGGTTGCAACAGAGCAGGTAAGTTTCTAACATAAGTTTAACACAAGTCCGTTTTGTCTCTTGCTACAAATGATAAGCGCACTTGAAATGGAAGTCGTAATAAAATCCACTCGCTCCATATTTTTCTTTGACGTATCATGTGTAGAAATTTACCACATGTCTTTGTGTTGCAGTTGCACTTTTAATTAAACAACCATGTATTACAGGTGCTGTCCAAAACAAGTATTGAGAAAGAAGAGCAGGCTTACCTTGTGCAGGCCCACTGCAAGACAGAGGCTGCACTTACTGCGACTGCTCAGGAGGTAAAAAGATGAATCACATTATCGATAGCATTTGAATTAAATGAAATGGATAAGACTGTTACCATCGCACTGTAGTTCTTATACTATACCGTGGCAATTCCATTAGTGATTGCAAAGTTATTGTTATACAGATTTGAATACTTTTTTGAAGCAAGTACAGTCAAATTTTGTTATATCCATTAGTGCAATATATCCCACTTCTTTATAACGAAGTAATCAATTTTCTTGCAGCAGGTGTATTGTGCCAGTTTTACTTGAGAACGACAATATACTGACTACTTCAAACTGATAAAGTCAATCTCGGACTGCACGCGATGCTAAAACGTACACTATCGCCAAGTGGCTGAAGACTTCAGCATTGCGCCGAGCATGTTGTCAACAATTTTGAGCGTTACTGGGGCTGTTGCATGTGGCATCAAAGGTTGCAGAAAGTGCGAGCGCCAGCATTCAAGGTGTACAAAAAGCTGTATAGAAGTGGTTTTTGGACACACAGGCCACGAATGTTCTTCTGAGCGACACACATCTTCAGAGGAAAGCCAGAGACTTCGTTTGCATTATGGGGCAAGAAAAATTTGTTCAGTGCTGTATCGTTGCAGTATTTCAAGGGACGCCACAACATAGTCAGCAGGATTTTCAGTGGTGAAGCCATGTCTGTTGACTGAGAAGCTGCAGTAGCATGGGTTCAAAGCGCTATTCATTCGCTACTAGAATAGCAGTGTGGAGTACTTATTCAGTGCAGACGAGACTACTCTTTTATCAAATGCTGCCTTGGAAGACCCTCGCATTTCGTGATGAGTGCAGTCATGTTGGCAAGCTCGGCAAGGTCGGCGTGACTGTGCGGATTTGCTCCAACATGCACTGGTCAGAAAAGATGCCCGCTCTTGTGATCTGAAAAAGTGCATCATCTCGTTGCTTCAAGGGGAAATAGAAATTTGCAGTAAAGCATGTTTGGAACCGGCAAGGCCTGGCTGACACAAGGAATGTTTTTCGCGCAGTAGCTACGGGAATGAGACGAGTGATTGATCAAGCAGGGCTGCAAAATATGCCTCATTATGGGCAACTGCACGACCCACCACATTGTACTCTGACTCTCCGCAACATCGAGCTGTGCTTGCTGCTGCTGAACTGTACATCTATTGTGCAACTGCTGGACCAAAGAGTCATCGTGAAATTTTAAGTGTGCTACCGAAAGTATGTCATCGACTGGCTTTTGATGAACTCGAACATGTACCGCGAGATGAAAATAGAATTATACATGTGTGGAATGCTGTTCATGATGCTGGTTTTGTGCTTGAGAGCCAAATGTTCTGTGACTACATAGCTGGCAACGTTGTCGCAACGGAACAGGTAACCGAGGAACAAATTGTCTGTGCTGTGACTGGACTTGATGAGGACATACACGAATGTGCCTCGACGGGCAGTGACAAGCCGAATGTTCAGGAGCCTGGCCCACCGTTGCATGCAAGCACTGCATGCAGTTGATTTAGTGCAGTGATTCGATGCGCACGATGACGGTGAGGATGGGCTGGAAGTAACTGCTGCAGTGAAGAAGGCGATCCTTTACTTGCAGACTCGTCATATGAATAATAACATACTTCGCTGCGAAGTGTGGCTGATGCAACACACTGGTTTTCATGAAACAATTACAAATTCTTGTTCTCATTCCTTAATTTCTTTTGCCGCTTGTTATGTAAGCAAGGGATATTAAAAATCTTTTTGCGGTCATTCAGTCTCGCGACGAGCTGCTTGTGGGCGTCTGTTTGTTCTGTCGTCAGTATGTCTTTCTGGCATTCCATGTTTGCACCTAGGGCAAGATTGGTTATAACAAAGTACTTTTAACTCGCTTTTGACTTTGTTAAAACGAGGTTTGTCCAGTTATGCGCAGGCAGGTTCTGTGCAAAAATATGCGGCATGTCGAATGCACATGCTGATTGTGAGTGCAATCTGTCTGCCTTGCTTACAGTGAGACTACACAGCTTTGTTGTGCTCCTACAGCGCGAAGGTAATGTTTTCGTTGGGAAGACAACTATACCCGTTTTTGTTTTTGTATCCCCAGTTGGTTGGCGTGGCACAGACCACCACAACAGACATTGACTTGCTGCAGCAGAAGCTTCAGCGCACATCTGCCATTGACCAGACGAACAAGGAACGGCAGTATGCCTTTGTGGCCAGCTCAGGTGTGCTGTTTGATCAAATTGAATCCAGTTTCACCACACAGCTTGCTTCTCAACGGGATACGCTCACTGGCATTGGAGGCTCATTCGGTAAGTGCCTTTCAGCCGGGCTTTGAATTACTCTTACTGACATCACAAGATCCGTGAAGATAAGTGTGTAGTAGCTAGAGGTGTACAAATACCAAGAACATCAAATACTTTTTCAAATATTGAATTGAATAACGATATACAGACACATTATTAACAAGTTTCATTACTTCAGTATGTTGGAACAGCACAGTTTCATACCTGCCAACTCTCCCCAGTTTTTCCGTACAGTTCACGAAATATTCGTACAATCGTAGAATGGGCCCTAATTTTTAGTGTTACGAAAAATAAATTTAGTCTGAGAAAGGGCTGTTTGTCGGTCTCTGACTGTCTTCTGACCTGCTTCAAGCAAGTTCCTGGTAGGCAAAATCGGCAGCAAAAATGTCGCCGAAAAAAAGTCAATGTGACCTAAAAGATATGTTGCTTGTCAATTTACACTGATGCGCAAGTTTTGTTGCTTGTATGCTGCATCTAAAGGTAAATCATCGCATATGAATCCACACGTGTATATGCCATTTCCTCCCTTTTGGTGATGTGTTTGCGGGATTTTTAATTTCACAGGTTGGCAGATACTTAATTGTGTTGGAAACTAAAAAATTAGGCTAGTAAGCAGCTCATTTGACCGTTGCTAGTTCCGAAAACTATTTAACACTGGCAGGTCATGCCGACCTGTGTTATTATACAGCACCAAATGCCCATTCACTCGGAGGCATTTGGCCCCTAGGCAGTTGCCGTGATTTCGTTTGTCATCAAGAGACACGGTCAGCGCAGGTAGCACCACAAAAGTAATGACAGATAATTGAGGCAAAAGTTGCGTTGGCACCCAACCAAAGTGAAGTGCTGGGGTACAATGGGGGTCTCCAGACGTGCTCTTGGGACAAAGGACCGACAACACAGTAGTGCAAACAATCAAAAGGGGATTTATTGCACCTTTCATACACTCATGCCTGCTACCCGAATTACTACGCTGATGGGCGCGCAATGCATCGAGGAGGTCCGACTTACCGCGACCGTATAGCGAGTGAACGTGTTTGCCTGCATGCCAGACACTGATGCCTAGTCGTTCATGTGTATGGTCACGCGAACGGTGGCACATTCGAATGAGCAGTGTTCGTCCATTTCTTGTGTCCTGCTCCTAGCCTCGTGAGACAGTCTCGCGAAGCGTGGATCGACGCACGTGGGGAACGTGGGCATCGCTCACAGACGTCAATGCATAGAGGAAGCACTTCTTTTTGCCCCCAAGTACCCTGCTGTTAGGTGACGTTAGCAGCGCAACACAGGCGCCATCTCTCAAAATACGCCGCAACCGCACCAACCGCCACCACCGTAAAGCCATGCGGCGAAGCCGGATTACAGGAGATGAGAGCCATGCGGGGAAAACATCAGGGGACGGCATAGGAGTTGTGCATCCCCATAACAGTTATAACCATTGCTTAGAAAATAAACCATGAGAACACAGCATTTTTTCTTTTCCCTGTATTATGCTCTTAATGCTTGCCTGGCTCCTGTGGCAAACTTACTGTTGTTGAAATACTGCGTTTGCAATATAATATGTATGTGGGTTGTGGAGGGCACCTTTGATGACTTGAAAAGACTAATCCTGACTGTTTAGAATAGAACTTTTCAGCATAATACTATGCAAGCATTGTTGTAATGCTCAACAGGAGCGCGATAGGCTGCATTCGAGGGCCAGATGAATGTGCAGCAGGCATGTTGTACAGTGAGGCTGCATGGACAGGCACTGATGTAATGGATCAGCCTATTGGACCTACTTACCCTACACAGGGAGATAGAGGGAGGGGGTGGTGGCAGTTTTACTCCTGCGGCAACTGCGTATGTGGCGGGTGCGCGTGGTTGCGCAGCCATATCTTGAGAGTGATGTGCGTGCTGTGTGTTCTCGGCGCTCGGTTTGCATTGAAGCGATAGACTGCACGAAGGTCACTTCGCTCGCTGCTGATGCCGCGTTTCCTCACGCCAGCGTATTGAGCAGTTCCAAGCATCAAAATCGGAAGCAGTTCTCGTACAAATGCAGAAGCTCTGCCCCCATGGCCAAGTTATTGTCCACAAGTATAGATGCAACGTTTTGGGTAGCTTGTAGTTGTCAGTGCCAGATTGTGATGGAGAGGCTGGGTTTGTCGTCGGAGTGGGCATGAGCTCATTTTTTTTTTTTCTTGAATGTACGGGCTTTCTCTCGTGCATTTGCAATAAAATTTGGCCAGGACAATGCCCACCAAGTGATACATTTTATGAGATGTTCTTTTCTTTTTTTCAACTGTATGCTTTGGGTACCTTCTGATATCTATATGCTGCTAGCACAACCCTTAACTGCTTTAATTAGGGGCAATCACCATTTACATGTTTCAGATTAAACGCAGTTTGTATAATTACTTCTGCTCCTTCTTTTGACAGCCTCTCTTAGCAGCCTCGTTCAGGAACATCAAGCTGCTGTTGCTGCATACACAGTGGAAGCCAGAAAGTTTGCTGATGAGAGTGCAGCAGCTAATGCCTCCATCCTCTCATCACTGCTGTCCATGGTGCAAGCTTCCCAGGAGCAGCAGGCAGATCAGATGGCAGCTGACTTGGTAAGCAGCATGGTTTTACTATATAATGGCTTGGTGGAAGGATCAATGTCTTGTTTTGAAAGCATTGTACTGGTTGTACTGGTTTCGAAAGCATTAATGCTGGTTGCCTTACAATAAGAGCACGCGTTTGGTGTTGCTGGCCTGCTCCCAGACCAGAACTCTGCGCTTCCACATTCGCATTCTCCATCAACGACCTAACACAGCAAGTCGTCAATGTTACTCGGCTAGCACTTTGTGCTACACATCGTGGTGCAAGGCTGTCATTTGGCTGCTGCATGCATTGTCATAAGTTTGATTCCCGGTCACTGCAGGGGAATTTAAAAATACTTATTATGCTGAGCAGAGTGTCCCTGAACAGCTTCACATGGTTGAGAGAACGATTTGGCACCATCTATTGTGGCAAACTCTCATCCCTTTTTGTTGTTAAAAACAGTTGATTAATTATTGGAACTCTATGTTGACTCTGCAACACCAGTAATTTTTGCCGACATTACATTTGCACGCAAGCCTTTTGCAACACTGTGTCCTTTTCTCTCTGCAGGCCAACAACCAAGCAAGGCTGCAAAAGCTGTGCCAATCTCTCGTTGTGGAGCGCATGCAAGCAGCACAAAACAAGCTGCAAGAGTTGGAAAAGCACCAGTTAGCTCTGGGGGAGCAGGTTGCATCGATGGTGAGCCCAGCTCTTGCATTTTGCTTCACAATTTTCTCCTTGGCATGGTGCTGTATTTTCTCTGAAAGAATACGCTTGCTGCTTTGCTTCTTGCAGGTAATTGCTAAGCTTGCTTCTGCACCTCACTTCTTGCTTCTCTTACTTTTGTAGGCCACTGCAGTGATGCGATAGCTGCACCAACTGCGCTAAATTGTGCCAATAGGCAAATCCTGCTACATCCTGCTACATTTTCCCTATTCTGCGCCAAATGCGTACCCTCTTTTGAGCAAAATTGTGAAAGCATTTCTTTGCATGCCACACAGATATGCAGACATAGAAAGAGGGTTTAGTGCGAATTGTCGGCAACCTAATGAAAGGTCTCTATTGACTATTCAGACCGTAAATGGCATAAGGAACATTATCTCATTTTTGCCAAATGCTTTGGTTGTAAACCATGTAGCTTTCACGTTACACTTTATGTTGTCAGAGCAGTGCAAAAGGCAAGGAAAAGATAGAGAACGTTTGGCAGCTGAAGAAGAGCAGGCTGCCAAACGGCAGCGTGCTGATGTTTTCAAGATGACGTCAAGTGATCCTGACAAAAACCTCCAGCGGGAGGTTGAAACAGCAAAGATGTTGGTGAATGCAGAGCTACTCATCAACAACGGCGTAAAGACCAAGAATTATGGCGATATTGAAAGTGGGCAGGCCTTGCTTGCTGAAGGCGAAAGAGGGCTTTCAGCTACTCTTGGAAGTCCACTGGTTTCAGTGGACACTTCAAGCGCATTTCTGTCGTCACCGTGAGGTTCCTTATAAAGGCCAACGGCGATAAAATCGTCGCCGTGTGCCATATGCTGTATGTGCTGGTGAGAGCATGCGAGGGACACTTTTGACGGAGAGTGAATGTACGGCAGAGAGCAAACGTGATGTTTCCCGTCTTGTGAAATGCCGTGGGGAGATGGGAGGGGGGGAGGGGAGGCGACTTTTAGCTGCGGCACCAAATGCGTATCTTGCGACCAGGCACAAGGCGAACTGGCGACTCAATCGGTTTCAGCCAATCTCATCACTTCCACTCCAGGCACAAGGCGAACTGGCGACTCAATCGGTTTCAGCCAATCTCATCACTTCCACTCTGAAACTTGAATGTCCAGCAAAGTGAAAAAAAAAAAAAAAGAAAACTTTCTTAATCGGCCATGTTGAGCTTTACCAGGCTGCTTCAAAGCACATATACATATTCTGCTCTAAAACAGACAGTTCGTGATCCATTGACATTTCGGTGTCGAGAGACGCAAAATGCAGACACAAATGCACAAAGGCACTCGCTGGGGATATCAAAATATTTTGTTGCCGAGAATTTCATTGTTTTGCGCTTTCTTTATTGTGAGGTTTGACTGTATAACACAAGGTTCTGTGAGATTCTGGCATGTCAAATTCGTTGATCATTATAATCGGATTTTCAAAGTTCTTGGTGTTCAAAATATTGAGACACTTGCTCTGTGGTCGTGCATTATAGTGTTGTGAAAATTTCTAAATATTTCATCGCCCCGATCTGGAACGGCAGGGTTCCAGATTACTAGCTTTCCTTTGCATTGGGGACTCAAACTGCATCCCTCCATTTTTCAAAAAGTATCTCTTGCATGCTATGAAACGACCTGAATACTTGAGCTGCACTGCAAGTGTACCCACTTTGAGCCACCTGGGACCTATGTCCGAACGATTGTATTGTGGAGCAAGGGGTTCATAAATGAGTCAAAGGACGTCTGCTAAATCCACCATGCAGTCTGGCGTATGCACTTGAAAACTGTGAAGTGTTCAAAATGTGAAAGGCTAAATTTTAATTCTTTATATTTTGATGCATAACATCCCTTTGTGAAAGGCCCAGTTTGGAAAACAAGTTGCCTTAAATGTGTCATTGGTAAACTGCAAAATCTTGCAACACCAACCTAAGCCTTCTGGACCTGCATGTTGTCTTGCAGTGCCGCCTTGTCTCGGATGAGGTCACCGTGCACCACAATCAGCAGGCCCGCTTCTTAGCATCTATCGTCGAGGAAAATGAAAAGTTGCAGCGGCAGTTGGCCAGGAATGAAGAGATCCAGAGACTTTCAACTAAAGCAGAGAAGGTCTGTGCATATACTACCTCCTTCTGTAATACTGTTATTGTTGTATTTTTCTCCAGTTCTTGGAATACATTTTGTATTTGAGCTTGCTGAAGAAGTGATTCCTCCCAGTCTTCAGTTATGTATGATTGCAAGTCTTTTTGCTGTGCTGAGCTCTTATTCAAGCAAGTAGAGTGCAACCTTGTTGACATGCTTCCAACGAAACAAAAAATAAGTGTGAACTGCAGTGAAAAGACATTGGTAACGTAATGTTGAGGTTTTACTGCAAACAGTGCAACTTTAGCTATTTATTATGCAGGTCAATTTTGTGGTATTTCTCTTACGATTTCTTCCCGAGTTTGTTGTTTATGCACGTTAGCATTTCCTGCCAAGACCTCTTTAGTTGTGGGACTGTTTATCATGGGGACATTATTGAAGCTATCTTCAGTAATGGGGCATATTGTACAAAAGCGTGTACAATATTCTGCAACTATGTGAAGAACTTTAGAACAAAGTGGCAAAGCAGACTGTTTTCCAATTAAGTGCTTAACTGCAGAGCTTACCATGCAGACCATTCTCTGTCAGTGCACCAGTGTTTTGCGACTGCAGCCACACACACACTACAGCAGACACCTGTTACGTCGAATTCTAATCTGCTATGAAAATCTGTTCATCTTAAGGGGAGAGGCGGGTCAAAAAATGCCGATTTTCATTAAAGAAACAGGTTTTGTGTTTTTAGTTGTTTCAGCAACATTGATCTCTCCTATTTCACATATGATGAAATCAGAGACAGAAATGATAGGGAAAAGTATAATAAACTCGGTTAAAGCACTCGAGGTGGCAAGAAAAGGCACAGATACGACCTATTTTCAAGCGCGCGATGCGTCAAAACGCGGTGTCGTACGCCATTGGGCTCGTGCAAGGTGGTAGGCCTAAGCTTATCTCTCCAAGGTTAGCTTTGCCACATTACAATCTCCCCGGGAAGTAATAATAATAATTAACAGAAGTAAACAGCTTTTATAACTTTCAATCGCATTTTTCTCAACTTCATATTTTGGGCAAAACAAGGTGTTTGTGCACAACATTTTATGTACTTATTGTGTTCCAATCAAGACCACATTTGATGGGCGTGATCTTTAGGATATGTAGAATGCACTTATCTAGGATTTAATGCAATCACTTCATTTTTTAAGGATGAAAATTTTTAATGTAGTCGGGCACCAGCCACTGAATATGAAGCACCAGATACGAAATTTTCTTAAAATGTTGCCTGTAAAGGGAATCACATTATCTTGCTTATTAGCACTCAGTGGAGTGTTAGGGATAGGAAAAATAATTTTGCACTGCTCTATCATGCTAACTGCTATGTCCAGCAGCTGCACAAACATGCACTGCTTCTCACTTATGCATGGCACTTAGGACATGAAAGCATCGAGATATCCTAAACCAAAAGTAGATTTCGAATGAAGAGATCAAGCTCTACAAGTGGTAGAATTTTCATTCGCCCAGCATCATTATTTAAAAAGAAATATTTCTGAGGAGCATCTCCCCTTAACAGGAGTGATCCACAGAACTATATCTGCTATTCATCCACGACAGAAAATGATAAATGAAACAGCCTTAACACTACACACCAGGCATGAAAAGATAATTGCATTGTCATGATGCAATGCCTTCCTTTATGCAGTGGTACTGAAGCTGTTAAGTATTCATTGCCTGCTGGAACTGTGCAATTCGTTGCAGTTGTTGTAAAAGCTGACATTTCACATTGCTTCACTAAGCTAAATGTTTGTGCACATTGCATCACTAACTGAAATGTTGGTGCCCCGGTGTTTAAAAAAAAACATATGCATCCTCACCTAGTTACCATCCTGCAGAGGCACATCAAGAATGTCCTTGCATTTCTATTTACTTCTTTTATGATATTTCCAAATTCTGTCTCCAGCTTTTCTACAATAGTATTAGATTGTTAAACATATGCAGAAATCAGTACACTATGACCAGTGGCGTAGCCAGAAATTTTGTTCGGGGGGGGCTGAGGTTGCAGCGCGGCCTCCTCCTTATAGAATTTGTCGAGGGATCAAATACATGAATAATAACTGCATTGCCAATGTCATTGTATATTAGATGCTGCAAACGAATTATTGAACGCTACGCACTGTCAAGTAAAATATGTATTTTTTCATAAAAGAATATATTCGTATGTCTTAAAAATTCTGGCAGAAATAACTGATGTCAATGCGGCTGCGTTTTTTTTTGTCTATTTAATAAGGAAAGAAAATATCACACGGACATTAGAACTATATGAGTTCGAAACCAGCAAAGCAATGTATACAGCTGATATGAAGAACGTAAAGGCCATCTAATGAATAAGTTGAGGACAAATATTTTCATGAATCTTCGTCATTCAAGAACCTTGTTTACATTTTTGCACATATGCAACGGCCAGGAAAAAAACCTCAATGACGCTGTCCCTCGTTGCAATAGATTACGCAGGAGCAGCTGTTATCGGTCGTGTATTGTAATTACACCGAGATTATACTCGCAACAGTGAGTACAAATAAAATTAAGAGAGAGAGAGAGAGAAGTCATAAGGGAAAGGCAGGGAGGTTAAACATGCTGAGCCCGGTAGGCTACCCTGCACTGAGGAAGGGGTAGAAGGGATTGAAAGAGAAGGAAGAGAGAAGTTCACAGTTCACACGTTTCATATTTATACAGTTAAGCGTTCATCGCTGAGTTTCGTCACAGGCGGTCATACAGACTTGTGCACTTCAAAAAACACAGCAGCGCCTTTATAGCCCTGCACATAGCAGACGCACGAGGCCACGCGCCCAAGATATTTTCCTCCGTAAAAAACCTGTCGTCTAAGTGCCCCAAAGCCGTCCGAAGGGCAATCCTCTCTTCTTCGTATCTGTGGCAGTCACATAAAAGTAGGAGTTCTGCAAAATATACATTAGAAATGCGAAAATGGAATGGAATATACAAATGAGAAGATCCAACTTGATGAAGGGCAAAAAAGTGTCGCTGCAGAAACAAAGTTCACTGCTTGTATACACAGCACCTCGCAACGAGATATTTAAATATACGTCTAAGTCTCCAATGAATCTACGTATTTAAGCAAACGTCACTGTATATTATGCGTCAAACAAGACAAATAAACACGTTGCGGAGTCAGAGATAGTAAACTTTGCGCACAGAAAGACAGATGATCTAGGCAAGAACAAAACTATGATCGCAGACATCACGATATGTACTCGGGCCATGCAGCGGTCGCGACAGCACCATACAGGTAGAATAATGGAGGAATAATGCAGAAATCAGTACGAAAATGTGTAATTTAACTGCCTGCACAGCGGCAACAATTATTCTGCACCCAAAATTAAAGGAGGCTTTTGCTTCGTTTCAAAAAAGAAATAAAAGCAGGTAGCTAAAAAGGAAAGAAAAGGACAAGCGAAAGACACAGATGATGCGACAAGTTACTACCCAATATCCGAGTGTATTTTTGGCAAACGCATCGTGGGCCGGGCTTTCAATGAGCAAGGTCGGTCAAAATTGGTTATTGATGTCCTCGTAATTTTCGTATTCGAATGATAATTTTGATCATGATGCTAACTGCTAGAATAAACGGCTAAAATTTCTGCGGTTTTAAAAGCTAACGAACAGTCATACGTTTTCGCAATTACGAGCTTATGGACCTGAAGGAATAGAGCTTTTTAGTTGCATTGATTTTTGCTGCGTCGCTATCTAAAGGACAAACTTCTCTCGGCGGGGAAGTTGAGCGAAGCGGTCAATGACTTCGGACACGTTGATGCCGACGTCTTTGTGGGTGTATAGAAGCACCAGTCTAACCATGCGTTTCACAGACATTGTGGAGCGCAAGTAGTTTTTTTAGTAAACTCTTGTAAAAAAATATTCTCTCTGCGCTGGCAGTGGTCACTGGAAGGGTGACTAGAATCTGGAACCGTTTGTACACATTTACATAGAACCTGCAGTCGCAATGAGAGATGGGCATCTATTCCGGTGCTAAAACCTAAAACACTCCCTCGATGTCATTGGCATCCTTGTTTAGGTACTTTGCACAAACAGTAGGCTGTTCGATTCCGGCGATGTCCGTCGTTTCGTCAGCAAGTACGGAGAAGCAGCCTGCTTAAGCAACTAGGCTTTCTTTGATAATTCCGCCAAAAATTTCTATAACTTGGTTTTGTGCATCTGGGCTTAAATACGAGGCATTACTGGGGCAACTTTCCAAATGGTTCTTCAGATATTTATCTCCACAATCAGCTCGCATGCGAAGAAGCGCTCTGAAAATACCTGTATTTTCAGGGAGGCCTATGCTTGAATCCATAGGGCCACTGTCCCTCTGGCCAACGAGAGCCAGACCTTGTAGCCCGCAAAAAGAATTTCCTCAATAATAGGCCATTTCCTTTCTCCTGTTTTCTCAAATTTTACTTTGCCTGCCCTGGTCCAGCTGATCGATCACATTGGGCACGCGTCCTGATAATGTTTGGAGAAAATTATCAGCTGCTAGCTCACAGTCACGGTAATATTTAGTATTTTCGTGTGTGTGGAAGATTGCGAGCGCGTGCTTTCATTTCTGGAACGGCTTGGACACGAGGGCTCCAATGCATGCATGTTGGTCCAAGTTTATAACAGCATTAACCCCATAAAGTTCCAGAATTGAAAATCTTTTGAAGCACGCCTTTAAAAATGTCAGTGCACCTTTCGCGTCAAAAGTTTATGAGAACTTTACACCCATAAAATTTGGAATTGAAATACATGCGCTCTGTATATTCCGCGGCCGCTGCGAGATGCCGCAACGCGCCCGCTCGCTATCGAAAAGCTTTTGAAAGTTTGTGCTCGGATGGGGCTCCTTGCGTTACGTGACCCCAGGTGCCACGAAATCCACCACAGGTGCCACGAAATCCAGCCCGAGTTCACAATGTTCGTGCCGAAATGTCTTTCGAGCGTGAAAAAGACATTGTAGACAGAATGCAGAATGATTGAACATAGCTCGCCTACACGAACATGTCGCAGCTTGATACACTAGGACACCTGAACAATGGAGAATTCTGCACTCAAGAACTAATTATGGTCAACAAATGCTTCGACATACACTTCCGACTTCACCTCAGTAACCTCGCCTTGCGAGAAATAGACCTTCTGTCATTATGCAGCCTGCACAACTACTTTCAGTCAAACTAATCCTTGTTGTTTAATGAGTTTGTTCATATGCAATACTGTATGACTTTTCCCCCCTTTATTTGCTTTAGTTTATGCTTCACTGAATATAGTGCTATGTTATGTTTTTTTCCCTATTTTTTTCCTGTTTTCGTGTAATAAGACTTTCTTTATGTAATCTATAATGCTCATGTATAAATTCAATATTTCCTTGTTAATGCAGACTACGTGTTTTTCTAATTGTTAAAGTGTATTACTGCCTGTCTCGTATACACATTTTTTTTTAATTGACACCTTCCCATCTGTTTACTCACATGTGAGCGCCCGACGCCCTCTGTTGCCTTTGATGGGTTTTTGGGCTGGTCAAGTTGCCTGCGTGCAACTTTTTATCCAGAACCCCACCATGTCATTCTTTTCATGGGAAGTAAATTATTATTATTATTATTATTATTATTATTATTATTGTTGTTGTTGTTGTTGTTGTTGTTATTATTATTATTATTCCCGGCGTCGGTGGTAGTTTTGGTCGGCGGTGCATGCCGGCACGAAAAAATTTCGGGGGGGGCTGAAGCCCCATCAGCCCCCCCCCTGGCTACGCGCCTGACTATGACCGGCTCTTAATGAGCAATGTAAGGCACAGCACGGGCTTGGGCTAGGTAAGTGCACTTTGACACGGGTCCTGGGCTGGGTTCTGCCCTAACAGCTTCAGGTCACGCTTGGGCTTCATTCGGGCCTGTAATAGGCTCAGTTATATTTGCAGTTTCTTAAAGCTGTAGGCTATGGGAAATCGAGCAATGATGTATGTTCACGCATCATTCCTTATCTCCAAAAATTCGGGTTAGCCTGGTTCATCTCAACGGGAGTCTGTTGTGTTCTCCTCTTTTTTGTAAAAATGCCGTTGGCTTGCGCTACTGATGTGCATTTGTAGAAGCATTGCTCTGCTTGGAATATTGGGTGTTGCCTGCTTACAGCTGCACATCAAGTGTATTAGTTTTGCACTTGATATTCTGTCGCTGATTAGGAACCCTGGAAGCACTTTTGTTGCTTAGCAAGTGTTCATGTTACAATATATATTGGTAATTTTACACTGCCTTTTCTTTCTTTCCTTTACTCCCTCTTTCAGAATATGGCTGCTCTTAGGCAGCAATTCGAGAACTTCTCGCAGTTCTTCTTTACATCACAGGCTATGAACGACAACACTATTGCCGAGGTATTTATTTTTTCTTTTCCGTAATATACATATGTATTGTACCCTGCTGTATACATCTTTTCACTCAATCTATGAAGCTTGTACCGTATTTATTCGAATCTAAGCCAGACTTGATTCTAAGCCAAACCCCAAAATACGGATGATCGGAATAGGTTTCCTCAAATGCAAGCCAACCGAGATGAATAGTAAACCGCCACAAAGGGTTAATAGCATTTGTTAATTGTATCCTGCACAAGCCAGAGAATTGTCCCAGCTTCCTCGCATTTACTGGGCTCGTAGTTTTCATAGACATCGCTTGGCTCTTTGTCACTGTTTTCATCACACAGCGCACAAACTCCAATGCCTATAAGTGTGTTTGAAATGCAGCACTTATCGGGTCTTCTCGGCACTTATCCGGTCTTATCTGCCGCCAGCACCGCATTTCGCCTAAATACAGCACAGTGACACCGCTTGGTCAGTGCCATTAAGCAGATGTCTGGCCGTAAGCGAATGTAGGAAAAAAAGAAAACAATGAACATTCCTGCACCCCCACAATGCATGCCATAGGCTATGAGCATGCACTCAGAGGGTCAAAACTGCATCGGATAGCTGGCCAGCACTAGCGCAATGGCGCTAGCGGAGTGACATTTTTTCCCTAATGAAGTACTCTAATCTAAGCTGATCCTGAAGTTTCGTAACTGGCGTTTTTTAAAAACTGTTGGATTTGATTTGACAAAACACTAAAATACCATATCAATGTCCTTCTCTGCAGATAAGTGGAGTGTCTGCTAGTATTGCAGAAGCAGGCACTGTGCAGACGTCAGCCATCAAGAGGCAAGTACTACAAAAGTCCCCATTTTGGCATGTTTGCAATGGATACCTTGATAGCTTGGGTGTAGACCATATGTTTTACATATTTCGTTTGGCTATACATTCATTGTTTGTTTTTCATCGGGAAGGCGTATAGGCTCCGTTTCTCTATAGAAGAGGTCATAAAATTTAATATTCCACTGCTGTATGCGGAAACTTCTGGCAGCTTTAGAAAAGTTTTAGGCCATCCTCATTAACACAATAGCCTCAAGCAGCTTTAGTTTCCATAAAGTTTGTATTTGACGGTCTGCACAGAAATGGCTTATGGAATTGACTGATTGCTAACCAACACCAAGTAGTGACTGGCAGTGACTGCACTTGCCATTCTTATTTGCAGCATTATTTACAGCAGCATGCACAGATTACATTGAGACTGCCACATTGCATGTGCAACGTCTTTTGCAGTCGGCAAAATATACCTAGAGCGCGGGTCATGATGGCAGGTGTACAGTAACATATTGCCTGCAACATGCTTAGAATGAAGCTCGCATCTGTCATTAGTGTTTGTGGCTAATAGTTCTTTTATATAATGTTCATTTCTGACTGTAATCAGTGCAATGAGCGGGCCGTGAATTCCCTTGCCCTTATTTTCAGCAATGCAGAATCGCTGGCCAAGTCCTCGGAAGGCCTTGTTTCCAGTGTTGCGGCTCTGCACCAGGACGGCGCCAAGGCAACGAGCAATTGCGTGGCTAGGGTAAGTAAACCAGTAGCATTCATGTGTAGTTGATTGCAGATTAAAGATTCAGTGGTTGACGCACTTCAAAGATGATTACTACATGTGTGCCAACCAATAATCCTTTTATCTCCTAGTCGGTGCGCACACACACACACACACACACTGTCTTCCCTTGTCACTGCATGGACCTCTTGCTCTTTTTCATCTTCAGGTCCATCTTTGCACAGCATGCGGTTTAGAAAGAATTGTATTGATTTCTAAGCACATACAGTCGAACCTGCCTATAACGAACTCGATAGTTCCGCGAAAAGTGGTCGTTTTATCAGTAGTTCGTTATATGTGAACTCTCCTTTCTGAACGCATAAATTACGACACTAGCTGGCGTCGGCTGTTGTGGTTCGACACCACTTTCGTCTGAAGATAGGATTTTAAGTAGCTTCAATTTTCTTCCCGGACTTTTCCGCATCTAATTGCAAGTTTTTATTTTTAAAAAAAGTCTAAAGAGCGAAATGCGGCTGCGTAGCTCCTTCGAAACGGCGCCCACGACTGGTTCCATTCATCTGCCATTTCAAAACTACAAGTGCATCTGGCACCATTTTTTCATTGGGAGCGTGAAATTTTTTACTGTCAGCGGGACAAGTGGATTCTACATACAATAGCGAAGTGTCATACTTGGCTGGGAGCCGAAACTACTGCAGCAAGCCAGCACTTTGTAAACAACTTGCCGTTAGAGCTGCAGCATCGGCCACACGCACGCCGAGAATGGCAAAGTGATGTTTTTTTTCTCATGTCGCTTCGGACAAAAAAGTGGATTTCTAAAGGGAGAACTCCATTGTAAGCCGTTATCAGTAATGACCTAAACTAAGTATTGATGCCGCACCGTAGACTTTGTGTGGCAGCAGCGCGTGGTGCCTTATTCACGAAAACTCAAGCCGCGTGAATAGTGACTGCAACGCTTGAGCGGCCGTTCATTCAAATTGATCCTAACAGCGTACTATCGCCCTCAGTATGTGAAACAACGCACGACCGGTTTGACACGTGCTTTTGTGTTGTCGCTCATACTGAGCGGATAGTACATGACATTCATGTGGTGCCGAATGGAGAACTGCACAAAAATGAGTGCCGCTTCCGTAGCTTCAGAGATTCTGGTCTTATGGACTGACCGTGCACTTGGGTGTTGCCGTCGTGGCCTTTGGCATCAGAGGTTATCGCTGCCGTACGCTGTACTGCGTTGCCCTCAAGCATGCTGGAGACACGGTTACGGTTACCCTAGCATGGTTGAAAGAGAGAGACTTTCCTCACGGCTTCTGAAATGAAGCCCTCTTGCGCTAGCATGCACGTTTCCTCTTCTACTGTTAACGTGGCTGTGCATGGCTGTCTATGCGCGGGCCGTGCACTTTATCTTGGAGGTAATCTTCAGCAAGTGAAAAGGTTACAGGTTTCTGGCAAAACTGCAACATTTTTCTTTTATTGGGACAAATATCTGATTTTATAATTTTGGTTTTAAATTGTGGGTGTCATCTGATGAAAACTGCGAGCACCAAGTGAGGTCAGCCATGGCCTTCGAGATCAGGCGGCGCGCACAGCCATGCGTGAAAGATTTGCACTGCCGTGCAAGGAAACACTCGTGAATCGAACGCCTTGAGACACGCCAATGCATTGCTCATGGCACGATCTGCACCTCCCTTGCTGGTGCTCATAACCGTGCTGTGGTGGACCTTGTAATTTATAAGTTCTTACTAATAATAGATTATAGACCAGGAATGTGCTGGGAACTTGTGAAATTAATTTTACTGCTGAAATTTGATGAAATTCGCGATTTAATGAAATTTTTCACAGCAAGTAAACCTTTGTGGCAGTGATATGTATTTTGGGAAACGGCTTGATCCCGCAGTCCACGCCAGCAGGCTCCACTCGGCTGGACGTGCTCGCTGGCGCGTGGCTCGTCTTCTTCGTCCACAGTGCCGCTTATGTCTGCGTTCCCACAATGTATAGTCAAACCTCAATATAACAAACGATACATTCGAAAACAAAGAAAATGCCTTATTTTACAGTGCTTCTATATCGCCTATTCCGCAAGCCTGATTTCAAAAAGTCTTTCAGCACTTGCAAAGGGCTACTGTCTATGAAGTAGAACACAAACACCAAATAAGCACGGCCTTGAACGCTGAAAAAGTGCTGCATTATATACCAAACGCAATGAGTACAATAAACAGTTCTTTTGAACGCTGACGTTGTGCAGCCTTCTATGTAGTAAAAGAAAAATTAAGTGGACACATTCTGTTTCTGCAATTTATTTTGTAAATGGGAATGTTGCCATTCGCTATCGCACTGACGAGCTAGGCTCTTCGAAATGCCTGCTGGGTTAAAGAGCCAGTTTACCATGACTAGATTCAGATTACACAAAGTCCTTGTAGTAGTGAATTTTGGTGTGTTATGAAACCCCCGTTAAGTGTAAATCTATGTTCAGCTATGGGGCTTTTTAAATTTGAGATGTAGCTTTCAGAAGAAAGCTTGGGTCGTTGCCTTCCGACAATAGATTGTAACCACATTGTTATGTGCATGCACAAATATGGTTAGACATTTTAACCACATATTACCATCCTTGCACATGGGAATCGGTGCACTAAATACATTTTCAAGGGATGGTACAATTCCATGTGGCCCATTGTTTTTTACAGGCAGAAGAGGCTGCCCGCAGCCTTTCCGACATCCACAAGGTTGTGGAAGAGAGCGTCTCTGATGAGGTGGCTTCCACGTCTACAGTGAGTTTTTGAATTTGCCTTACGAGAATGAAAAATGTGGCTCAGGGTTCGTACACCTCCTTGAAAGTCCTTGAAAACCTTTGTGAAAACCCTTGTATATTCAAGGAGGTTCAAGGGTCCTTGAAAACTAGGGGTTGGAAGCATCCTGCGAACATTCAAAGTAACAAACTCCGGATACGGGCTTATGCCATAAACACTGTCTATTGGCAAAGAATCCTAGATATATTTTCTCTTGAGAGTGTCGCTAAACAATTGCTATGTGGCGTGCCCACAGCCACCATCGCCAGGCTTGTTTAAAACCCTGTTGCCATTGTGGAGCTAGACAAAGCCAGATCAAGACACCAAACCGTACCACCATTTTGTGGTTTTGCTGGTAGGTTCTCTCCGCAGCCATCATGGCTACATTTTCGAGACTTAGGCCCTAGAAATGCCTTGTGTCAAGTAGGTAAGTTAGTTTTTTTTTTTTTTTTTTTTTTGGTTTAACATGAGTTGCATTGGCTGAAATTGGACATTACTAATCATCGTGCCAGAATGTGGTTGAGATCATTACAATGGGAAAGTCAATTTAGAAGAGCAACCTGACGAGCTAACTTGAAGCCTGTGTCCAACTTTGCAGTTGCCTTGCTGCAAGAAATTGCACCTAAGGAGATTGAACTGTTTGTCAGTGTATGTGTACGAATAAGAATTGGTTCCTTCTCCTTGAATTGTACTTTATGACGTCACTATTGACAAACCGCACTCTTAGAGTCAAGATAGAAGATTGATTCTCGCCGCTTCATTACATCGCACATGGCCTTCCGCGAGGCTCAGTGTTGTCCCCCGTACTAATAATTTTGAGTCAAATATGTTCTGTACGAAGCCTGGTGGACTAGTTTTTCTTGAGCTTAGATTGGTGTTAAGTTTATTTTTGGGCAGTTGCAAGTGCCGTATACCCTACAGTAGTAGCGCAGAAGTAGCTGAGGTTGGACCAAATCACAACTGCGCTTGCACAAGTGGAGCTGCTTAAGCCTAGCTGTCCGGTAGGGTGGGTGGCTGTCAAGCTGCCGTGATGTAATTGGCCTTTGGCTTTGCATTCGCTGCTGCTGTGCTGCACTTCTGTGTTTTTATGAGCTAGTAGCATTAAAGGTGATGAGAACAACTCGTTCCACTCTTGAGGAATTCAGGCTTTGAACTGGAATTACTGGATTAAAAGCTATCCGTTCGTTGTCCTTTAATGTAATTTGCTGCAGACATCCTATTAATTTCCCTCTGTCTCCGCTGTTTCTTCCTGTAAATATGTGATGCATGATCCACTACACGCCTGTGTATTCAGTAGAGATCTGTTTCCAACAGCCCTGTTCCACATTTCTTTTTGTTTCAGATTCTAGCAGAGCAGAAGAGAGTTGCTGATGATAGAATGGCAGCCTGCATTAGTGGCATCTCGGAAACTGTCGCTGCTGGAACAGAAACTGCACAAGGCCAAGCTGACAGAACTAAAGCCTTGACTGGCGATTTGGAGACCACAGAGTTGCACAGCTGCGGCCAGCTTTTGTCCAGCTGCCAGTGTGGCTCTGTGCAAACCGCACAAGCACAAGACATTGCGGAAGCTCTTCGTGCAGGCATTGCCAACAACATGGCAAAATGCTCCTCGGTGGTCTCTGACTTCTTCCGGAATGACCTACAGGAGTATGTACCCACAGGTAAGAGGGTGTTCCTTCAAGGGGAATTCTATAATTTTATTATAGAATGCATGGGTTTCAATCGGTTGGTCAAAGTAGTTTATTTCTTTTGTTTTGGCTCCATGTACGAGACCAGGACATCCCAGAAAGAGACGAGCCTTGTCTGCTCTATTTCACCGCAGTCCTGTATTCTCAAGAAAGGCAGTGGCAATTTTTTGTACTGTCCAACGTATGCGGATTTGATCCACACGTCTGGTGCCATTTCATCACGGCACATCATTTTTGTTTGTCCTGTTGTAACTGTCAAAAACATTCGCTATCCTTGCGTGGTATTGGGGCTGCTTACCTTAAACTTTTGTTGTTTAATTAAAGATAGTGAATAGACTTTTCAGAGAAATAAAGAAGCTTGCACGGTAATCTCCTAGTAAGAGCACTTCTCACTGCCCAATCTAGTGATCCCAGAAAACATAACTGCTAAGTAAATAATATTTCACAATAAATACAAAGGACTTCTTTAGCTCTCGGCAAGCTCCACTTTTCCTATTCTAACGTGCATGAAATAGAGATGCTTTCATTATACAAACACTGAACCAATTTGAATCTAATTTACTGCATTGAAGAGCGATTAGTTCTATTGACTGTGGGAAGCAGAATTTTGTTTAGAGTAATTAGATGGGAGTTCTCAAGGTGAAGCTTCCACTTAATTGGTATTTTACTAGACTGTTAGCCCTAGTGTGGTACCTTACCAATTACAGTGAAATCTCGTTGATACGATTCTCCATAATACGTTTTTCGGGACAATATGTGTTTTCTTCCATTACCGATAATACTGTTCGGTTGGATAATACATTGGATGATACAATTTAATTTCTGGGTTCCCGTGAAGATCGTAACGAGATTCCACTGTACTTTGTTGTACGCTCTGCTATAGTATGCAAGCTTTTTCTCTCTCTCTCTCTCTCTGCCAGGCTGCACTCCACAGAGACGTGAATACAGATACCCGACGGAGTTGGTACAGACATCGCCTCATGAGCGGATCCTGAACAGGCTCAGGACGGCCACTGATTCTAACGCTGCAACTCGCCTAGTGTTGCCTACATCTGACGAGGTAATTGCATTCATGTGTGCAGTAGCCATGACATTGGGCATTGTATGCTACTTTGCATCATTGCAAGTATGTTTTGGAATTATAGCTGCAATAGTTTGAACTCGAATATCATATCGTCAGCCGAACTTTCGTCCACTGCAGGGTTATGGTGGATGCCATCTGCTCTTGCAAGTGCACTTGTCAAAGGTATATGCAAGTTAATCAACGCAACTGTGCAACATAGATACGTATATACATACTGAATTCGTGTCAACAAAGTTCCGCCACAACGAAATTTTTTGCCTGTCCCATGAATTTCGTTGTAGCGGGACTCGACTGTATATTCTTTTAGATTGTGTGAAGTGGAAACACATCTGCGCAATCTTGTTTATGGACTAAAGTAAGCAGGCAAGGAATCCATCGTACATTGACTCTCGACAGATGAAAATGTGATTTCATAATTTTGTTGCAGCTTTCTACTGATCTCCAGGAAGTGGGCGAGTGCTCTGACAGAATAGCATTCTTAGGTTTAGTTCCCCACCATCTTTCAATGGAAATTTTCTCCGAAAAGACTAAAATGGGTGCACCATTCCCTCCCTGAAACTGGCCTTCTTGAAATAGTGCTTGAACTGATGAAAACTGAAACTGAACCATCGAGAGTGGCTTGTCTGATACATTGTCTTCGCCAAATGCACGAGTCATGTTGGCATGAGTATCTGTGGATTTGTTAACAGGATGCTTAGAAATTGTTTCATTTGGCCAACACTGCATCGATTTTGATGAGGTTTGGTGCATTTTATAATCTAGTAACTCTAAGAAGTGGATTTTCAATTTTTGCTATCAGTATGTATTTCTTTAGGAATTCTCAAACTCTTAATTCTGCAGTGGAAAGAGATATTACAATTTTTTAAACTGCACCTAATGCATTTAAAGCAGATGAGAGTGACGTATTGTACACCGCTCTGAAATATTACACCAATTTGTGAGTGGTCTTTCACAAAACTCTTGCAAACATTGAAAAATAAAAAACTCATGTAAGCTGCACATTCATAAATGTATAAATATCATTTGTCTGTTTGAGCCATGGTGGCCGCATTTCGATGGGAGCGAAATGTGGTTTATTGAACAACACTTATAAAATGCAGCAATGTCAAACTGAAAGGACTTGACTGTTCATTGTGCATTAGAAAAAAAACTTCCAAGCATGTGTTGAGGCATTGCTAAAGACCTGGCTTCAACAGCACAACTTTCCTTACAAGAAACTAACTTTACACTGCTCTGTTCATTTATGGTTACGGTACCTCTTTATTTACAGATTGACTTGACTGCATCACTGTCGAAACCTCATTCATCATCTTCAACATCATCTTCGACAGAATCTCTGGCATCCAATCCAGCGGTAAGATCTTTCAAATTAATAGTACCTTGTCTATAAAATATACTTGCAGTACAAGTAAATGAGTCATTGAAACAAACATACAGTCAAGAGGTGGTTGTTGTATGAGCATTTCGTTATATGTTCCTGCCCTTCAAAACGCACAAATTAACGAGGCTGAAGCTGGCCACGGCAGTTATGATTCTACACTACTTTGGTAAGAAAATTGTATTTTTAGTATCTTACTTTATTGTCTCCGGAACTTTCCCACAATAAAGTAAGATACTAAAAAAATTTACCCGGAGCCCTTCACTACGGCGTGACTCATAATCGGAACTGGTTTTGGCACGTAAAACCCCAGAAAGAAAAACTTTCCCACATCTAGCTCAAAGTTTTCATTAATAACGTCATAGAAAGAGCGAAATGCGGTGTTGTAGCTCTTTCAACATGGAGCCCGGCTGGTTCCGATCACCTGCCATTTCGAAATTAAAAGTGCAGCCGCCGTCATTTTTGTTTTTGCGAGCTTGTTACATATTTTACGACTACGATCACGACCAAGTTGCCACCATTTGAGCGCTCACTTTTATTGTAGAGGTGGTTTCTCTTCTTTCCAAGTGCCATACAGCCACTGCATTGCGTGTCGTTGACTCAACATCAAACTGCAAGTTTGGTAGCCTACTCCCTACGAGGCGCGCAAGTTAGGCCTAGCCCGACGGCAATGTCTGGCAGCATGCATCGATAAGCTTGGTCCATATTTTGGAGAGAACACTCCAATGTAATGTTGCAATGTATGCCCTCAACATTGCTTGCCTAATTATCAGACGTTTCATTTTTGCATAAGTTGGAGTGCACCGCATTTGCTTCCTTGCTTGGCTGATGAACGGTGCTGCATCTTTCGGATGCTATTGTGCACTGCGTCAGACATCACAGTACGGCACAACAAAACTTCATATGTTCCTCGCTGTTGTTTTTCCAGCTGCTATGTTGTGTTTTTGTGGTCCCGACCTAAATCCTATTTATTGACTTCTATGTATCATGTTCCCCTTTGATAGGTCGCCATTTTGTAATGTTCCAGCATCTTGAGTTGCGTTTGAACGCGGTGGTCACTTAAATTTAGCGATGCAGCCAGCCGGTACATTTGATGCAGCGCAACCGGAACATGGTACGTGTCCCTTATAGACGCTGGCAGGCACTGTTCCTGGTCGCAGTATTAGCGCTGATATGTCTAACTGTACTTGCAGTCATTTAAAGCTGTTTCTGGCGTTGCTATGGCAATTTGCTGCCTTCCACACGATTACATTTTCCCAGCTGTTACATTTGTTGTGGTCCCTTGAAAAACATATCAACTAGGTTCGACTGTATTTTTTAAGTTCCTGGTTCTCTGTCTATCCCATGTCTTTCTTGAGCAACCACATTGTTGTTCAAAAGATGGTGTCAATGTGATACTTCGTCATTTATTCTCTTCTTCAAGAGGAAGCTTTAGCTTGGGGGCTCCTACCTAAATACCCATGTATTTAGGTAGGACCACTGCACCAAATTTGATGAGGTTTGTTGCATTTAACAGAAAGTTAAAATGCAGTGACTGTTGGACAACTGCCACTCTACCATGTTTTAATAAAAAAATTGTAGAAAAACTTTCAGTAAATGAAACTGAAGTATACAACTCTGTAACACTGGAATAAAAAAAAAGCGATATCACAATTCTGTACATTGCATCTAATAGTCCATCTAAAGCGGACAAAATTGATGTATTATACATGGCTCTTGGGAAGACCACTAATATGAGAGTAGGACTTTTGCAAAACCCTTGTAAACAATGTAACAAATTCGCGTAAGATATAAATTGACATATCACATTTGTCTGCTTTGGATGCTCTAACGGATGCAGTTTGCAGAACTACGATATCTGTTCTTGGTGCAGAGCTACAAATCTGTAAACTTCGTGCTTCTGCTTTTTTTTTTTTTTTTAACTTACCAATTTTTGAAATTTGCTTTTAAGCCATTCAAGCCTTAAGTAGAAATTCCACTTTGAACAGTCATTGGCATTTAAGTGTCTCTCTCAAATGTAACAAATTTCATTAAGATTGGCCCATTGGTTATCTCGAAAAAACGTTTCTGCATTTTACATGTATATTTGAATAGGTGGCATTGGAGTTGGGCCCGAGCTAAAGATTCCTTGTTGTGCAAGAAGAATCGAATATTATTTTCTTACTACCTGTATTTTCTCTCATTTCATTGATTCTGCAGCTGGACAATAAAGAAAATGTCTCCCGGATCGCCAAGCCAAGAAAACTGCCAAGACTAACATCTAAAAAGCAACTGACGCAGCGAAATGCCTAGCACATTTTAACAGCATGAATCATGCATTTTGCTTTTTCTTTATTTTTATTGTAGCAGATAATAGACTTTTATGCTTTTATTCATTGACGACTGCGCATCAAACTAAACACATTAAAACCACGAGTTCGCTCAGCATCTGGTGCCTCTCTGCAGCAATGGAGGTCTTCTGCAGCAGTCATTCAAAACAGTGTCTGCTTGCGTCTGGCTTTTCAACATGTCATTTCAATCAGTGCCATCATTTATGTTCTGGGAAAAAAAAAACCCAAAAACTGTGCACAATGCACAAACAATGTGCACAATTTTTGGAAATGCACGTTGCATAAGTAAGCAGAAGCAGCAAGTCTGAATGGTTTTATTCGTGAATATGCTTGTAAGTTTTGCTGATGCACTGCTGTACAGGTGGGTGCTTTTGTGCATGCCTTGGCATGCAGTTTGCGTTCATTGTGTAGTCTCATTTTTATATATAGCACATTTTCCGATCATCATTTCCTATTGTGTTTTTAATAAACTTGTGCTTTCATCTGTATCTGTTGCATTGTTGAGTAGAAGCATCTCTGCATAAGCCCGGCCAGAGGCTTAGCAGCCTGATCTTCTTAGCTGCCCAAGTGGTCATGTTTACTAAAACAGTTAACTGCAAATGCTCACTTACACGGTCTGTACACTGTTTCTCCTGTTTAATGATAGTGTAAATTAATCGGGAACGGGAAATGAGACCACAAGCAGCGACTTTCGCAATCTTTCTTTAACCACCTGCATGGATCTCACTTTTGCATATTACTGATCACAGTAATTGCTGAGCAGCGGTCACATGGGGCATTGCACACATGGCATGTTGTCCGGTGCAGTGCTCATGGGGGTTAGTAAATTTTTGTCTCCTCTTGCCAGTGTAGTTGAGGTTGCTTAGTTATTGGAATGATGAGCAAGGTTGAAGTGGAAGGCCTTGACTATTTGAGGAAAGCACCTATTTTTCAGTAATTATTTTCGGTAAAAATATCAGTATGTAAATTCTGACTTTTGTGGAACTTGTGCCCTCCCGCCCCCTGGCTACGGGCCTGCCCGTCGTGGTGGCTCAGTTGCCAAGGCGTTGCGCTGCTGAGCAAAAGGTTGCGGGATCGATTACCGGCCACAGCGGCCACATATCGATGGAGGCGAAATGCAAAAACGCCCATGTGCTTGCGTTGTAGTGCACGTTAAAGAACCACAGGTTGTCAAAATTTCTTTCTTTCTGGAGCCCTCCATTACAGCGTGCCTCATAATCAGAACTGGTTTTTGCCACAAAAAACCCCTGAAAGAAGAATACAGTAGACTTTGTTGATTTGACCATGGTTATTCTTTTTTTGGTTAATTTGATCCCCACTGAAGGACCGCACAAAGTCATGGAACGAAAAATGTTTGGCCTAATGTTAAAAGGCAGGAAGAGAGCGGTGTGGATCGCAGAGCAAACGGGGATAGCCGATATCCTAATTGACATCAAGAAAAAATGGAGCTGGGCAGGCCATGTAATGCGTAGGATGGATAACCGGTGGACCATTAGAGTTGCAGAATGGGTTCCCTTTAGGCGACGTTTAGCTGCGGCACCAAATGCGTATTTATATGAAAACATTGCGAGGCGAGAAGGTGGTAAAGACTTCCGACGCTGCTCGACGAGTTTCCCGTTCTGGTCTCGTCGAAAACCTCCGAGCCGCCCCCAGAGGCCCTGGCAACAGTCACCAACGCTGTGCGCTTTCGGTGCGAATGCGGGCAAAACGCTGACTGCATCGACAACAGTTCTGCGAGTTGCTGGTGCTGCTTCATGTCCAAGTTCATAAGCGGATAATACTACTACCCTTACTCCGTATAGCTCTCTACTAAGTTGCTATCACAATTGATATGCTTCCCATTTCGGGCGAAACTGCGACATTTTTTTAAAGCCGTACTCGAGGTGGGTGCGGTCTGAAAGCTTATCTTGTCAACGAGGGAATACAAAGGACACGTAGGTAATTCTCGCTACCGACCCCCAACACTTTACAAACAGGCAACATACCTTCTACGCATCGCACTGCGATTTCACTGCCACACATGACCAATTCGCGTCGTCTTACCAGCTCGCTCTCCTGTGTCATGCCTAAGTGTTGGTCTAGGCAATGCCTCCTAAAAAATATTACACCATCTTCCCGTAGGGGAACCCTGAGTAGTATGCGAAGCAGCCATGGGGTCGACTCAAGGTAGTTTTATCAGCTGTATAAACTTGGACATGCAGCAGCATCAGCAACGCGCAGAACTGTTGTCGACGCCGTCGGCGTTTTGCCCGCGTTCGCACCGAACGCGCGCGGCGTTGGTGACTGTTGCCGGTGCCTCTGGGGCGCCTACCGTCGCGCCTCTAACTTAAGCTTCTTCGTATTATCGCGCGCGGAGCCGCAGGTGTTGCCATTCGTTGCGCAATCCGGAGAGGAGAGGGGGAATGCCGAGAGAAGGGGGAGGAGGCGCATGCGCAGTAGGGGTGTGGACGCCGTACGGCGGAGGGAGGGAGAGAGTGACATGGCCCTGACCATGAGATGCTTCGCATCTAAAGTTTTTTCAGGAGGCATTGGTCTAGGGTGCCTCCATGCCCTCGCCCACCGCTCCCCTTCCACTGGGAAGTCGCGTTTGCTCTCCGCCGTGCGTTCGCTCCCCGTGAAAGCGCGCTTTCACTCGCACATACAGCACGGCCAATGAGAGTTTTTCCAGCGAAAGCTGTATATGGCTAGGCGAAACGAAAAACCGTTCGTCCCATGTTTCGCTAAACGTCTCCATTGACTGCGCCGTCAGTTTCGTCGTTCTCTACGTCGCACCTAAGCGCGCGCGCCATTGGCTGCGCCGTTAGTGACGTCGTTCTCTGCGTCGTACCTGCTTTGCCCGCAACGCCGGCTCCTCGACTCGCCGTTGTCGCATGCGTTCGATATCTCTAGTTAGCTCGGCGTCGTGGTTAGCAGCATCCGCCCGCCATTGGCGCTTGCGTTCCACTTACCGATTTCAACGTGGACGTTTCGTCGGAGACGAAGCCAAAGTGCCGCTCGGGAAACTCCCGCCGAAAGCGGGCGTTGGCCCCTGCGAACGCGTTCCCGCCATTGCCACGTTGACGCTGCTCTGCCCGCAACGCCGCCTCCTCGGCTCGCCGTTGTCGCATGCATTCGATATCTCGAGTTAGCTCGGCGTCGTGTTTAGCAGCATCCGCCCGCCATTGGCGCTTGCGTTCCACTAGAAACAAACATGTAACCAATAATTGAGAAACGCTTCAATACAGCGTCGGGATTAACCCACTGCTAAACACCGGGGCCGCACGTTTCGGCTTCGCTGGTTAACCATCTGTACTTAGTGCTTGGGCGGTGTTTTTTTTCTATTGCCGGACGCGATCATCGAACAGTGAGCCCTTAACAGCGTCGCTGCAAAAATTCGGAGCCTTTCCACTAATGTGAAGTTGGAAGCCAGCGAACCTGTGACTATGGTGGGTCTGCTGTAGTGAACATCGCCCCCCACGATGAGAATGGGCGTTCGTCGTAGGGCATCACCCAGCCGAACATGTCTATCATCAGCGTTCCGGTTAAAAAACTCGCGTTGAAACCTGGCCGTCACACTGGGGAAGTTGGCGCTACCGTTGCCGAGGCATGCGTGCACCACCGTTATCGGGTTCCTGGAGGGCAAGACGACGCTGACGTTTGGCCTCAACCACATCGTGGCCTCAACTTCGCGCTCCCGCAACTCGGGGTTGGCGGCTCTTCACTGACGTTTGGCCTCAACTCCTGTCCGCGGCTCTTCGCTGACGTTTTGCCTGAGCTTCGGAAGCCCTCCCGCTAGAATCGGCACGTCGACGACGAGCCCTTTCCCGAGCGCGTTCACGGCGGGTGCGGCCTGCCGCGTGCATCAAAAACGGTGTGATCCGCCGCGGCGCCACACGTCGGGGGCTGTTGTCTGGCATTTGGCATAGCAAATGCGTCAGGAACGCGCTTGGAACGCCGTCGCGCGTGCCAGCCGACGGCGCTATCCATCGCCGATGACTAGCGCTGTTCGGCCCAACCAAGCGGCAACTACGGCTGTCACATTCAACTACGGCTGTCACATTCGCTCCCATTGCAACGCGCCCGACGCGGCAGGCCGCACCTTTTTTTTTTTTTTTTTTTTTTTTTTTTTTTTTTTTTTTTTTTTTTTTATCTAGCGGCCGTGCCCCCGTAAATGCGGCCTCCCAATTACGACGACAGAAGCGAAATTATACGCTGGAATGATTAGCGGCAACGCAGCCAGCTGTGGAAGCAGACCACAACGTCGAACGCGGGAGCCGTGGCACAAGCGTGTGTCGAGCGCAAACTTCACTATCTCCCAGCTCACGCTCTCCCAGCTCGGCGATGCATGCGCACGACAACGAGACCAACATAGCGAGCCTTTAACTGTTGTAAAACATAGTGTGCATGTCAGGGGAGTGAATGCTACGCACGTCGGCACACGACAGAGTTAAAAATGTGCACTTGACAACTTTGAGTGAGCAGCTACACATTATGAACTTCCGTTGACAAATGCTTCAACGAAAACACGCAGTTGTCATGTAAGACGAATTTTGAACAGCTGAACTGCAAGAACAAAGGACCACGGAAGACAGACAAGGACGTCGCTGTACTAATGCCTGATCAAAACTCGTCTAAGCTATGAACGAACTAGCTCAGTAGGGCTTGTCACAAAATACACAACGCTGTTTTAAACTGGAAGATTTAAAATGAGCGAATTACGAAGCATTAGGGAGTTTTAGTATAGCGGAAAAACGCTTACGTTAGCGTGCGACGCAACGCTAACGCAAAGAAAGGCTGCACTGCGCGGTACAAAATACACAACGTAGTGTTTTAGAATAGCGGAACGGAGCAAAACGCTAACGTTAACGCAAATACACTTGGGCGCCATCTCGAGGCGGATACAGCAAACATGAGCAAACCCTCTCGTTAAGCCAATTCCGCTGCTAATCGAGAACGTATATCGAAAACACCCATTTGTCACCTGTACGCCGCTGTCGAAGCGTCATCACACAAATCTAAAGCAAACACGAGCATTAGTGGGGAACGAATGAGCCGAACAGTGCAGGCCGACGACTCGATAGATCCGAAGTGGACGGCTCTCGCTTCAACTATTTTTTTTTAGGGACTTTAGCTTCAACAGGCGCCGCCATCTTGCCCTACGTACGGAATCCCTTGCGTGCGTTAGCGTTGAACGCTATATTCCGGAAATAGCGTACGTACGTAAGAGTTCTGGCTACGTTTACGTTCTGTGCATGCGCAGTTAGCAGCACGCAATGCTAACGCTAACGCTAAATCCTTGCGTTTGCTGTTTTCCGCTATACTAAAAGTCCCTATTATTCTCAACCTATACGAGTGTCACACGGTTTACTTTCGATCGCGATCGGACTCGGTTCCGGAGAGAAAGTGGACCGTGTGACATTGGTAATACTGCGACTGGGCAAAAGTAACGACGCAAGGGTCGGAAACAATGCATTTAAACAGGTGGTAATAGTTTACAAGCTCTAACTTGGAACAGCACAATTCCGCTGCGCTTGGTAAGCAAAAATGCTAGAAAATGGCAAAAAATGCTCATTAATATCCAATCTGCATATGCGTGAAGCGAATGCAAAATATGGGTCGCACCAGTTTCGTCTCGTAAAGGGTCATTCGTTACACCGAGCTAATAACCGGTTGAAAGGCCATCGCGGCCATCGTGGCTGCGGTTGCAAAGCTATCGTTCTGTGAGGATGTCGTCGATTCCCGATTGAAACAGTGAGAGCCAAAAGGTTTCACAAGGATACGGCAACGTAAAAAGATGTATCTAGAGAACGAAAGCTGGTCGTGTTCACACGTGTACGCAACACAAACTTCGTTTCTCTTCGGCGCGTGTAGATGCTGCATCACACCAGTGAGATCATCTCAAATGATCAAATGGCTCGGTTAAATCACATATGCCTCATAGCCTACAATATGCCTTCAAAGTCTCGCATTCTCTTTCAAGCTGTGTTCATTTATTCTCGTTGCAGCAGTAAACGAGGAGAGAGATTGTGGTTGTGAAGAGAAAGAGGCGCTATTTTCTGCAGCCCGAACAGCAGCTGATGTCAACAGACCTTTCTCTTGCCTTTCCCCTTTCAATCACCAGAAAATTAACAAGCGCCAAACAAAGACTTTAAGTAAAGAATTATTTAAATTTATTAAATAGTACATGGCCGGTTACTCTGTCAAAAAAAAAATATTTGAGCAAAACATTTACACACACTGAGTGAGTGAGTGAGTACGAACTTTATTGAGGTCCTGAGGAGAATGAATTAAAGCACACACTGAAATAATATTTTGGTGGTTGACCTAAACTTCATTGCCATCAATAGCATTGTATCACGTGGCTAAGTTGTTACCAATGGCTTATTAATGTTTTCCAGGTGAGAGTTTAAAACGGCAGTGGTAGTGCCGGCCAGTTAGGCCAGTGGCAGAGATATAGCAGTGGCAGCGTTCGGCGGCGTCATTGCGCGTGCTGGAATTCTCGTGACTGCGTTCGGAAGTGGCGTTGCGCGTGCTGCATGCAAGCCTGAATCGGCAATTTACGTTGGCAGTTTCACCAGTATTCTGACCTGTATCACAGCACCATGGCTTCTAGAAAGCTCGGTAACCAGCGCATTCAAGTTTTTGTACGGTGCCGGTAAGCTTATGACCGTTTATTTTGTGCGTGGTGCGTTGTTTCATTCCGTTGCGTTGCAAAAGTGTGAGCGAGTGTTACGTGTTTTCCCTGTGGCTTCGTGCATTCTTAACGAATAGCCCACACGTCTGCGTAGGCCCCCAAACTCGTTGGAGAAACGGAATGCCTTCATCAAAGCTGTTGAAGTTGTACCGGAAAGGAAGGTGATACTCGTAACTGACCGAGTCGTTCCGGAGCGGAGCCTTCGCAAATCGTTCACGTTTGACAAAGTATTTGGACCTGATGCAAAGCAGGTAAGCATGTCCCTTATTGCTTTCGCTGACTCCAATTGCTTGAAGCTCTATTTATTTATTTATTTTTCTGTCGTGCAGATCGATGTGTACCGGGCAGTCATGGAGCCTACCATAGCCGAGGTCATGATGGGCTACAACTGCACCGTATTTGCGTAAAGTGTTCTTGCTGTAGTTGTTCTTTCCCACGTCTCCAGCACGGTGCTTTGGTCAACTTCGGTGGCAGGTCTTTTTTCTATTGCTACATCAATCGTACCCTGATTTATTTGCGACGATAATTTAGGCTGGGCCGGACAAAATTTTATGAGACCCTTGACTTTCGGAATACAAGGCTTGTCTGAAAAGTATCAGACATTATTTTTTTAAAAGGAAAGTTCAGGTGTGCAGACGATGTTGGAGGCGCTTGTGGTTCACTCTGTCAAACCTGCGTTCAGCAGACGAAATGCTCGCAATGCTGAATATGTATGCAGACATCCAATCCGTCATCCAGTGAGGAAGAAAGACCTCAGACCCCATTAAAGGGATCCTGAAACGAAATTCTGGACCGCGTAAAAAGCCCCGTTTCAGATAATTTAGACGTACCGCAGTCTCTCTGGAAATTTTGATTGAAATGCCAGTGGGCGCTACCTGAAAGGTTCGCAAACATTGAAACTGAAAAAAAAAAAAAAAATGTCGCAGTTTCATCCGAAAGGCGAATCATTAATTGCGATAGCAAATTAGCAGAGAGCTATTCCCTACGGAGTAAGGATAGTAGTTTTATCAGCTGGGACATGTAGCTGTACCAGCAACGCGCAGAACTGTTTTCGACGCCGTCGGTGTTTTACCCGCGTTCGCGCCGAACGCGCGCGGCGTTGGTGACTGTTGCCGGTGCCTCTGGCGGTGACTCGGTTTTCGACGAGGTCAGAACGGGACAGTCGTTGAACAGCGTCGCAATTTTTTACCACCTTCTCGCCTTGCAACGTTTTTATATAAATACGCATTTGGTGCCGCAGCTAAACGTCGCCTCCCCTCCCGTCCCACCACGGCCTTTCGCGCGGCGACGGCAACACTCCATTTGCTAGTAGATACAGCGTTTGACCGCTGGCGCCATGCTGCGCCGCTCGCGCGTAGCGCGTTTCTAGATCCGTTCACCGAGGGCGCTCGAACGCAATCATATGGTTCGCACGAATGCAACCCTTGGAAGCGTGGCTCTATGGCTGATTGGTTACGGCGCTTGCTTCGGGATCACGCGTACGCGGGTTCGAAGCAACCCTTGGAAGCGTGGCTCTATGGCTATATATATGTATACGTATAGTATAACCGGAAGCCGACTTCCGCTTCCGGTTCCACTTCCGGTTCCGCTTCCGGAAGCCGCATTCCGGAGAACGCTTCCGGCGTTTTATGAAAAAAAATTCCGAAAGTTGTGTCCGTAGCGCGGAATCAACCAGGGACCCCTCGCTTCCGAACGCGCGGCGCTAACCACTACGCCACGAAGCGCACATAGACACACGCACCACGATGGCAATAAATACCCAACATTAACGAAAGGCCGCGTTTCTAGCGCGTTTCTAACGCGTTTGTGCTAGCGCGTTACGGCCCGTGTAAGAAGCTGGTGTAAGACGCTGTGGCCTCTCCGCCTTACCTTCAACGCGTTTCGAACGCGCTGCCCAAGGCGGCGGCAAGTCAAGTTCAAGTCGAGGAGCGTTTATGAATAATGGGGGTATACTCTCTCAGCAGTCATGTGATGGCGTCGGCAAACGCGGTGCACGTTCCGGCATGTGTAAATGGCTGCGTAAGACGCTGTGGCCGCTCCCCCTTACTAGAGAGTACTGCACGTTTCTAACGCGTTTGTGCTAGCGTCCCCTTAAGCGGGAGATCCGGTTATTCCCTCCGGAGCTTCGCCCACTCATCATCATTCACCCCGTGGATATGCTGTGATTTTTTTCTTTAATATCACGCTTTTCCCCTTTTTTTTCTGTTTGCCAGCGCGGTCGCTTGAACCCCGGTGCCACGGCGGCAGCCGTGGTGCCGGGCGCCGACGCGAAGCGGCGGTCGTTGGGGTGTTGCGGAGCGCAGCGTAGTAACACCCCAAATAAAGAAATACTGCTCCAGTCAGGTAGACTGCTCTCTCCCTGATAGTGAGATTATATTTGGATCATCAAAACAGTGATGTGTTTATAATACCACCGATCCCAACAGCAGGCTAGTCACCACCAGCCCAGCGTTTTCTCCGTCAAGCCTCCTCCGTTCCAACGGCGGCGGCTCGAAACATGGTACGCGCGAGCGGCGCAGCGTGGCGCCAGCGGAAATACGCGGCCGGGCGCGCGCCGCAGCCGCCGCCGGCGACTGCGGCTGCGCAGATGACTTTCAACATGGCTCTGAGGCGGAAAAAAAAAAGAAAATATAAAGAAGTGACAAGCGCGCGCTATCATCGTCCAATCGGAGATAAAGGAGAGAGAGAAGCTGCGTTTATCAAAGGATGGCGGTACTTTTATATAGGGACTTTAACCGCGAGTAAAACCTCTATATAAGAAAAGTACCGCCATCTACTCTTTCCTCCTTCGTCTCCTCTCCTAAAGCGCGTGCTTTTTTCTTTATTTTTTTGCTTGCGAAAGCAAGTCGACGGTGGCGGCCCTAAAAGTCCACGTTGAAACTTTCAGGCCGGACGTGCGCCGCCGCCGCCGGTAACTTCGGCTGCGCAGAGGACTTTCAACATGGCTCTGAGGCGGAAAATAAAGAAGTCAAAGCGCGCGCTATCATCGTCCAATCGGAGATACAGGAGAGAGCGAAGCGGCGTTGATCAAAGGATGGCGGTACTTTTCTTATATAGGGACTTTAACCGCGAGTAAAGCTTCCAGGGGCATTAACCATAGGAATTCTGACTCTATGCATTAACCGCGAGCGATTCAAAGGGCCATGCTCATGCTCGCAAGCGTTCGCTCGCCGGTGCTCATGGTTTTCTTCCCAAGTTCTATCGAGTCTACATAGCGTGTGCACCGCTCGTGGCTCTTTTGGTCACGTTCAAGCCTTGACCAGCGCCTGCAGATACGGTGCAGTTCCTTACGGTACGTATACGTTTACCTGCTACAATTGACTTGCACGCCACTTTTGTTTTGGCGGGCCCGTGTATCTTTTGTGTGTCTAGGGCAGATATATTTTCAATAGTGTTATGAAGATTTTGTGCAATTAAAAATTAATCCGCATAATTACACGTAAAATAAACATGAGGGCTGCAACTTTACAGACTGCTGAGCATCTTTGGAAGTGTGAAGCAGGTCATGAATTATAGTTTTCTTACATTCTTGTCACCCATATATCGTTATCAAGGTTTGTATGCTGTATAAATTTGTTTTTTATCTTGCTGTAGAGCACATGTTGGAACGGAAATAAAGAGTTCAACGGTGGCTAAGCAGCCATATTTTTCATAAGTTGTGTGCTCAGCAATCAAACTTAAGGTAAACATATAGAAGCATGCTAGGCTTGACTGTTTTGTTGACTGTCTCTTTTTATTTCCTATGTAGTTATTTTACTCTCACGGAACCACAAGCCCTGCTGGCTTCCATTGTTTTTTTCTAGTCAAGGTAAGCTGCATGGTTGCAAGCCAGACATTGACTGTTTTGTTGACTGTCTCTTTTTATTTACTATGCAGCAATGTTACTCTTTCACGGAACCACAAGGCCTGTTGGTTTTCATTGTTTTTGTCTAGTTAAGGTAAGTCGCATAGTTAGAAGCCAGAGCCTGAATGTATGCTTATTCGGTCGCTTTGTTTATGTGCGTGCACAATCTCTGCATTGTTTCCATACTTTTGGTATTTGACCATTTGTATGCTGCTACAAATTTGTTTATCTTGCTGTAGGGCATATGCTCCACAAACAGATAAACAGGGGCCAAACGGTGTTTGTTTCGCGCAGTTTCATGCACACCTCAATAATCTTAAGGTAAACCTGTAGGAGCATGCAAGCTTAAGTGGCTTCTTTTGATTTCTATGCACCTCTTTTGTGTATTGTTATTTCTTATTTGGCACCATGTGGCTGCCTGGCTGCCATTTCTGTTAGTCATGGTAAGCTAGAGCTTAACTAATTATATTGCTGTAGAAAATGCTTGCTGTTTACTGACAACTGTGGTGTTATATAGTTTACATGCTTTTTGTTCCGGGGATCCTTTTGTGCTCAAGTTGATGTAATCGCAAAAGGGGCAAAAGTAATTTCATCCTTGCACTAGCCATAGCTGCATCAGCTGCGTTGTTAAGATGGCAGCGGCATGCTGCATTGCATAGTATACCGGGGCTTTGCTGTCTTGGCTTCCCCTCTGTGTAGCTTCCAGCACGCTAGCAGGCAGCATTGGTGTTTTAACTTCACTTATGGTTGCAGGATTGGAAAACTTTTTGTGGCATGAGATTCGTGAGACGACATCCTTTAATAGTGAGGCCATTCTATGATTAGTTACAAGTGTTTCAGGGTCACTTTATTAAGAGAATGGTTTTATTGGCATGTGGTACAATACCGCAGTGATATTGTAACAGACACTCGGAAGGAGCAGTTGTCGGCCTTGATTACCAGTTGCTACAACCTGTTGCTACAACCTGTTGCTACAACCCACCAACACCAGTACCTAAATAAAAGTTACATACTCTTGTAAGAGATTTGTTTGCAAACCATGTAACTGCTAATGACCTACTGCAAGTCGTGTGTGGATTAAACGATTTGCCAGTTTAATTTCACTCTACAGTAGCTTTTTCATATCATCTGCAACTTTAATTCTGAACGTCATCGTACAGCATAAGATTTTGAGAGAAAGTATTGCTTAAATTTATAAAGTAAATGTGACCGAGGTAAAACAACGGCACATATTTTGCTATTTGAAATACCGAATTCCACATCTTTATTGTAAATCAAGTGTGGCTTACTCACTTTTTTCTTGACTGTTGTATTACAGAGCAAACTTCTGTGGGCAGCCAGTGGTATCGAAGTGGGAAGGGACCTGGATTCCTGTAGTTACTGCAGCTACGTCTTATTTTATGTGGTCACCTTTTCTACTGTATTTAAAAATGTTGTAAAATCATTCTTCATGTCCTTTAATTAATTAGTCAATAAAGCCGCTTTCTCGCAATGTCGGGTTGTAATTTTTTCTGCATGTTGTTATGCAAATTTGCTTTGTATGTGTGTTGCACATTTGATATATGTTAAAAAGTTTTATGCAAGTTAGTATAAATAATATAATGTAATGCTTCAATTTAATTTTCAGTCTATATAGTAACATGTGTGCTATGAAGCTAGCATATGGATGCATGGTATGTTGAAGTGGCCATTAATTTTGCTTACCACGTCACTGTAGGATGACAATCTATCAATGCTGCTTTAAAGACAGCTATAAAAGCCTGCATATTGTTTCTGAAGCCATTATACATTATGATTTCGGAAACAACATGCAGGCTTTTATAGCTTAATTAAGAATTTTGTTAGACGTCCCTAGAATTTTGTTATAATTTATGACAGAATTCTGGGAAAATCTAATAAAATTCTTAACTTGTTCTTGTCAAGATGTTCTATAAAAGCCTGCATAATGTTTCTGAAGCCATTATTACAGAATTCTGGGAACGTCTAATACAATTCTTAAAGTTGTTCTTGTCGAGATGTTTATTAGCCAACTTTTAGCGTAACGTTAGCAGGCCTTACTGAAGTACCTGTAGACGTCCACAGTTAGAAAATGTCTTGACCAGGACAGCTATTAGACTTTTGAATTATCCGTTCAAGATATCTTTTAGACACCAAATAGCTGCTTGTGTGTTTCGTGGGGTTCTGCCTCCACTCGTAGAACAGCGCATTAAGGTGGCCAAGCTAAACGCGCGGATAGAGTCCGACTTAACGAGAACGCGATCCATGCGTGGCACAGCTTTACGCTACGCCAGCGAGCGTTGGACGCTCTACAGTTTAGTATGGCTGGCGCCGCAATAGAACATGTCATATCGCATGCCGGAGCCGCTGGAACAGGGTGCATCGTGTGCTAGCTTGGCTGACCGGCAGTATGCGGTTTCACTGATGCAAGCATATAACCTCCTTGGATGCATGCTTGTTGAGTTTTTGCTTTCGACAAACAACAAAGCTCTCGCTCGCTGCTCACTTTTGCGCTTGCGGTGTGGCAACAACTGATCGCCGTGCTGTTGTGGGTCACGTTTATATCGCAAGGTAAAATTTTGGCCATCTTGGCGTCTCCGGCATGACGTATCAGACTTCGCCGGGCGCTGACTGGCACGCTGTAAATTCCAGACTTGTCGAGCGATCGGGAAAGAATACGTTGCCGAGGTTCGGCACGGCCGGCCAAGAGGAATCTACCCTCAAGCTCGGCTGTGGGCCCGGTGCTAAGTGCGTGTAAACTGACGGCCAGACAGGCCGAACTCCGGCCGTGATAAAATTCCGCCCATTTCGCTCTGGCTGCCGCATCTACACCATGCCTGCCCTCTCGCGGTCTCCTTCATGCAAATGCAGCACAAGGTACCTGCTGACAGCGTTGCTAGCGCTGCGTCAGAAAGGCTTTCGTTCGCCTATTTCGATGCGTCCAATGTAGTAACACGAAATGTCTCAAAGATGCTGCACAACCGGAAATGATTGCTCCAGGATATATCACCCCTGAATACCTTTGGTTTTTGTGCGCCATCGCGGCTTATATATAGTACTTGCAGTAATCCGGAGAAAGCATTTGCTAAGCAGATCTTGCATGGGTACGTGAACTGGGCTGTTGAAATGTAGCTGGTGCCGCTTCAACTGCAGTTTACATGCTTTGTGCGCGTCGGCTGGCCCGCGTCAAAATTGCCTATGCGTAAGCGTAGTCCTGAGAACGTGGTTCATGTGTAATCAAAGTAAGCATAGTAATCGGCTTTTGACCACTCGCTTTTATGATTTCAGGTACGGTCAAACAGGTACCGGCAAGACATTCACTATGGAAGGTGAAAGATCAAATGTGAACCTGTGCTGGGCTGACGACCCCTTGGCTGGTATCGTCCCACGTGCACTGCAGCAACTGTTTGAAGAGCTTCGGTCCCAGGACCTTGAATTTACGATCAAGGTGTCCTTCCTTGAATTGTACAATGAGGAACTCTTTGACCTTCTCAGTGCACATGACGACACGTCAAGGCTGAAAATCTTCGAGGACTCCTCTCGAAAGGTACACGCGACTTAAGTGTTTCCAATTTTGCAGGCACAGAATGCACGTTGACCTAAAATTCTGTCCCGAAATGGCTGCATTATTCATTGCCTAGTTCAAGAACTCCTTGAAGCTTAGGCAACTATGCAGCAACATCCACTGCTTCAGGTGTTCTTTCAGTGTGCGCAAAGCCTTGTGCTACTCCTTAGGCTGCTTTATCTGATGCGAAATCTAGATCGTAAGCCTTGACTGATGAACTGGACACCTGAGCATTTGCAATTTGAGGGGATGTTCTAGGTTTGTGTATATTCTTGATTATACTTCTAGGCCTATATACTGTTGTGTTGTTTACAATAATTGTAATTACAAAACCATTCAAGTGTAACTCTAGGCAGTTTGTCATATTGAGCAACATTTGACAGATATTTGAGCACTTGGGTACAACGCGACAATGCTATACTTGGTAGACCTGAGTTCCACAGCCCTAAACTACAAATTAAATACTTGATTAGTGTCATGCGTATTAAATAACGGTCTCTTTGCATATTTCTCGCATGGAGAGGAAGCTCTTTTCGAAGTGCACGGCCAGTTGTGGATAATCTCCTGTAACATGTTATTTGCTTTTGTTGCTTGTACTCAATTTTAACTGATCCTGTGTTAGAAAATTGTACTATTTTCCTAAAGCTTTCCTTATTCTGTAGCTCCATGGAGCTCCAGTCTGTCAGCCTACTACTGTACCGCTTCCATTGTTTAGAAGTTGCCTAGCTTCCCAGCACTGTAGCTAGAATTCTAAGCTTTTGTCTGTAGTCATTTGACAAGATGAGAATTAATGTACATATAGCTTTTCTTCACTGTTTCCGTTTTGCTATTTCTCAAACGAACATCAGCTTAAAAACATGTAAAAGACAACGAACAAAGTACAGAAGCTAGAAACCTTTATTAAACCGCTATTGTACCTTGTGTGCGGTACCTTCACGTGTTGTTTCTCTTTCAAAACGGTTGTTTCCCTTGCATTTTTATTCCAAGTTATCATTGGTGGAAGCATAAGCACTTTTGTATTCCATATGCATTGAACAAGTTCCCTTGCTTTCGTTTATGTGCAGCTGATTACCTATAAACAATGTTATTCACATTTAAATGTTCACTTCCAGCATGCCTGGGGCAGTAAAACACTGATGCGTGACATTGTACTTTATCTCCAGTGCAGGAAACTCTCACAACTCCTTCTGTGCATTTTCAGGGTTCTGTCATAATCCAGGGCCTAGAGGAGATCACGGTGCACAACCGTGAAGAAGTGTTCTTCATATTCCAGAAGGGGGCTGCAAAACGTAAAACTGCGGTTACACTTCTCAACGCGACATCTTCACGTAGCCATACCGTCTTCTCGGTTACCGTTCACATCCGCGAGACAACAGACGATGGGGAGCAGCTGGTGAAAACCGGCAAGCTCAACCTCGTGAGTAACAGCGTGACCAATTATAGAAGCATTAAGCTTCATGCGGTTCATTTGCTTCATTTATCGTTAACAAGGCGTTATCGTTACTAGCAATTTGTAATTGTGCCCCAAAAGTTTATTTAATCAGTTTAGTTCTACCATGATGAGTTGGTTCATGTTATCTGTGCAGCTATTGCCTTTTACATCTGATCATAAGTGTCGCATAATAGTTACGATGTGCTAAACATGTGCTTTTTTTTTTAACCTCGCTTATTACCGCTTGCTGTTTCCTCTTGTGTGTCTGCACACTGCATTGATTCTTTGTGATCCTGAATATCTGATGCGGGTTCTATTTAGACCCAAGATATTAAACTTATTTCTGGAAGTTGGCGGAGTGCTTGAAGCCATTCTGCACCCAGGTTGACCTTGCGGGGAGCGAGAACATCGGCCGCTCTGGTGCAATTGACAGGAGAGCACGTGAAGCAGGCAAGTTTTTTTTTTCGGACACCATGAAGAGTTTAGCTCTTATTATCTGAGCAGCATGGTTCAGTATCTGTTCTATTGACTTAATCAATTTTTGTAAATTTCGTAGAATAGTATAATATTAAAAAATAGCGCAGCTAGCACTAAGTTGTGTACTGAGGCTGGAGAAACAGCGGAGCTGGTGATCGCTCAGCTTCTTCCAGTTTCGCTAGGCTCGGCTAAGTTTTGCTAGGCTCCAGTTGATACTCCGGATGAGCACGCAATCGGCGCATTCGTTCTCGGCTGGCGGCACGACGAGCTTCCAGCTGAGAGGCTTCTTCGGAGTCTTGCACTTTTTCGACCGTCCCATGTTACATTTTACTCAGTGTGAAGTCTACGAGAGTTGCGTGTGTCGCCGTCGCGGCGACATGATCTTTATAATCAGTATGACGTCATGGCCAAGCTTCACAAAATGTCGTCATGACTAAACAAAGCATGAATCGTGGCGTGAAGCAATGACATGGCTGGGCCAAGGCTGGGCAAAGCTGTGTAAGTGATTGCTAGGTGACCGCATTAACGAAGCGGGTCTGCTGGAACGCAGTGTCGGTTTTGGAAGCTGTGCTCTGCAATGCACAGTGACATCATCGCGGGCGCCGCGATGGAGGAGCGTTGCTGGAGCTACACTCCGTTTCATACATCAGGTGCAACGCTGTGGATTTATCACTCCAAAATTTATCACTCCGAGCGTTCCGCCTATGCTTCGCTGTGCGCCAGCGGCATTTGTTTGCACGATCTTGCACGTGAGGCTGCAGTGACGGGCTGCAAATAAAAAAAACAACAAAAAGCAAATTGATCTAAAACAATGTGTTAGCAGCCGTATGAGTACATGGTTTGTTTGTTTCAATAGGGTAAATTCATTTTTCCATTCGGAACTGAGTGTACATAAAGAACATTATTGCAAAAATTGGTCAATAAACACCGAACTACTTCTAAGTGCGAATGCAGTCACTGCAAAAAGTATCTCTAGCCTCCACAGCGTTGCACCTGATGTATGAAACAGAGTATAGGAGAAGCGAGGTGCAGCTGTGGCAGGTGGTTGCTAAGCAACGCAGGTGACGTCATCGTTCAGCGAGCTTTTTTTGTTAACGCGTTATGGACTGACGGTCAGCTTAAACAGGTCCACTGTTAAAATGAAGGCTGCAAATAGCATCTTGTTTTGATGAGCAACGCAAGCTGGATTATTGCGTGCACTTGTAATTATGGTGCCATGACCGTTATCCTATCAAATGAAATTTTATATTGCAACATTTGTTTTTCTTAGCAGCTGTTCTGCATTATGGCAGTTATTTAAGCCTTAAACATTTATGTGCATTGTTACTAGAGAAGCATGTTCATCATTTGGTTTCACAGCTTGGGTTAATTGGCGTTTGCATTATTTTCGCAGGCAACATCAACCAGTCTCTCCTTACATTGGGACGTGTCATAACTGCCTTGGTGGACAAGGGACCACACGTTCCGTACAGGTATATGTCTGGCCACGTTTTTTAACATCGGGGGCTTTTATCTATGCTGGTTCTGCTGGTTCAGTCCAGAGAGACCATCTTGGGGGAACATTTTCAATCTTGACAAATCATGTACAAATGTAAGAAGGTGCAATGATTGTTTATTAAAATTTCATCCTCGCCTTTGGTGTTCAAAATACAGTAAATCCGCAGTTTCTACGTAACAATATGTACCCGCTTAATAAGTACTTCCGGTTTAAATATAGTCGCGATGAATTTCCTGCAGTGTCGCAATCTAATGTATTGGCTGATCGCTCGAGCCGTAGTCGCTTAACGCATGCCAAACGGTTAGTGCGTAGTATTTACTTCATTTTTGGCGCGTAAAAGCGTGGATCGACGAAATGTGAGCGGCACTAACCATAGATAGCGCAATTGCGGCGCGCAGACATTTCCTGGGCTGCAGTCGCCACCCTTTGTGACGTCAAAACATGGCAGCCATGACTTGTATCAAGCGCCCATACAGCGCCTCCTCTACTCTAAAGGAGGCGTTGGCCCATAGCTTCTAACGCTTCCACATCGTCGCCATGGATGATGACGTGGATGATGGCCCTTTATTCTACGCACTAGTGCGTTGACCATCATGCAGGCTTTCGCAGGGAAGTGGGGCCTTATGCAGAAACTGGCTTGCGGCCTTGCTGAGTTTGAGGATGCCGTTGCTGCAAGGCCGCTACGGCGGCAAGTTAAAATTAGATTTTTTTTTTCGGCTTGCTTGCAAATAAAACTTACCTGCAAGTGTGTTTGAGTGAGAATTTTTTTTCGCCAGTAAGTCTATAGTCGTTCATGAGCCACTGTCGGCTAATTAGTACATTGCTTAGTTCTTACCTGATCCACATTCCCCACCAACTACATATTTACGAGGTTTTACTGATAGCATTGTTTAACTGGCTCCACTCCGAAACCTTGTATCATGCATGGTTTTCCTTCATAAGATGGGCTAATTTACAAGCTTCCTGGAGACTTTGACCGTGTCAGTCTATACCCGTAATTGCCCAAGCTTGGCTAAAATATGTGTTCAGTGGGGGAGCTGTAAAATTCTTTGGTTTATAGCAGTTGTGAGCATAAATGAATGTTCCAAAAGGGCTTTATCCTGTTTAGGCAAGAAACTATTAATGCAGAGAATTCATGGCAATTGATGACACTTGCGTTAGCAAACTTCTCATTGCTGTCAGTCTCCTCAGTGCCTCTACATCCAGGGAAGGCTTCTGACAAGCCGCCATGGCAGGACCTAATGCTGTGTGCCATAAGCATGATCTAGGCTTTCCGTGCTGTAGAAACGAGAAACCCGGTGTACAGCACGGATAATGCACTTAAATGTACAGTAAACGCGACGTCGTTGTCGTCTGTTTTTCCATCCGTGCGCTACTTCGTCGTTTTCATGGCCTGGCACATACCAGCGGTGATTATATAGGATGTGGCAATACAAAACTCCTCTTTCAGTCCTTTCTTTTCAAGATTTGCCTGCTGTTTTCACTTTTGCATCCCTCGCATACTTACCGAATTATCAGATTGCGTGCTTTTTATTGCTCCGTCAGTGCACTATCACGATGTTTTTCTGCACTGCATAGTGCGCACACCCACAGAAAGATGCATGTAGCTGTTATGTAGGGAACTGAAGTCACTGAACAAGATGATACGAGAGGGTTCTTGTGCTTGTATGCATGCAGTCCCTGTAGCTTCAAAAGGTTAAGAAGCCCATGTTATGTCAGCTGAGCTAATAAATGCTAAATGTTAGGTATTGGTTGGCTCATAAACCTGGTGGGTCTTAACTGTGAAGTCTTCAGTTCGTACCATCTGTGAGTGTTCTGTGCAAAATGTGCGTCAACTTGGCCACTTGCTTCTTATTGGGATGTTGTGCAAGAATTTTGTTGTAGCTGATTCACTTCAAGCAATCTAAACACAGCTGGCTGTTGCCTGTGAATCCAATACCCTGCCAACTCTCCCGAACTTTGTAAACTTTACGAATTTCTGCTGGATCTACGAATGCTGTGTCGAGAGTTTTCCGAAAAATTCTGTTCGTGAAAAAGTCTGGCTCACTGGTCTCTGATAGTCTTCTGATAGTGCAAATGGAATACTTGCTTCAACCAATTTGACGCATACAAGTTCCAGAAGCACGCAAAATTGGGAAAAGCAGAATAGTTGAAAGTCGCTGGGATATACGTTTGTAGCTGTGTTTCTTCTGAGTCTTACTTTACAAATTTGTTGCTGCTTGTGTGCCGCGACGTCTATCATTGTTAAAGTGCGTATACTATACAAAGGGCGTGTACTCAAGGCCTGTATAAGAATACATGCTTATTCTTCACTGCTCCTGATATGTCTGTGGGATTTCTACGAATTTTAACCCTTTGTATCTCATGCATGTATTAGTGTGCGCAAAATGTTCACTTTTCTCCACTGTGTTCTAAGTGAAAAAAGGACCACATTATTCGGTTTACTTTTTTTTTTCATTAAAGAACATTCTTACGCATTTGTGCACGTCAAGAACATCGAGTTACATCGAGCGGGCGCATTTCGAGCAATTCAAAAGTCCGCCTTTTTCAGTACAGAGACACCATGGCTTATTACTGATGTTTGGAGCATACAGGCCCTCTGCACTGTTCTTTTTAAACTGTTTCATCGCATGCATGTTGGTAACATACAGTTCGACCATTGTTCTGGGGCAGTTTGACAGGCTTATGATCTATGCCAGTTTGCATAATATAATCGGGTACGTCTGATGCTTTATTTGATACCACACATTACTGGATATTACACTGTCTTCAATTTGCATTTCGATGACCAATTCTGCACATAACAGATGAACTTACGTCGCATACTCGTGTTATTTATATTGTTACCAGCGTGAAAGTCTTGTATGATTTGGGTATGTGCCACAAGCAGTAGTGGGAAACGGGGTAAGAGAGTGCAGAAGACGACGTTCGCTTAGCGATAACAGAAACACGGATGAGGATTAAGCAAGCAAGCAAACCTCGGCTGGCGCTCAAGACCATCAGTTGCGTCCCAATAAACCCCCTTTTCACAGAGAGTAACCGGTAACAATATAATTAACAATGCTAATTATGCATTTGGATACCTGCGCCGCAATTTTATTGAAGCACCAACCCATTTATAATTACTACGGTATTTACTTCCATAATGCTCGTCCCCCCCCCCCCCCCCCTTGCCCACTGGCCTACAAAGATTCTGATTTTTTTATTGAATAATCATGGCACCCTTAAATTGCTGCAGAGATAGTCCTCTGCTTGTTCCGAAGTCCATGTTGACACCAACTCTGAATAGGTCGGGCCATAGTCACTTTATTCGCTTAGTGGCTCTCGGTTCAGCTAGTGTCTGCAAATAATGGGCCTTTGCAGTTCCTGCTTGTGAAAAGCAGATGTATACAAATGTAAGTGCTGCTTGAGTTGACAGTGCCTAGCGTGAAAACCGATTTACAACTAGTTTCTAATTTTTTTTATTTAGCACCTTGGACGTTCTACCGTAAACATTGCATATTTTTTGCACTCCCTTCTTCCCACCAATGTTGCTTGAAAAAAAAAACTGCAAGCATTTTGTGAGTACATTCTTCATATCAAATTAAGTAACCTAACTTCGAGTATGCGTCTACTATCTGGGACATGGGCCTGCGTAACTTTGCGAATTCCATGGAGTGTCCGGAATCGTTCAGCTCGCTTTATTTCATACATTGCTCCCGTATTACCAGTGTTTCACTAATGAAACTTACTTTTTTTCTTAAACTTCAATTTTTCACTTGTCTTTAGGAAGAAAAATTTCATGTCATAAAATTTTTCTGGTTGAACCGGTCACTTAAACGCAAGCTGCATTTGTTGTCCTGCACTAGTCATGCCACGCCAACTGTACCAACATTAGCGCTGTAACCTCAGCGATTTCTTTCTAAAAATTGTACGTATTTGCATACAACATTAAATGTCATTTTTAACTGGCTCAAGCACCACCTGAACTTTCTTGTAATGCACGAAGATATACACCATAAAAGGCACGTACCTTCGTGCCTTACAAGAAAGCTCAGATCGTGCTTGATCCGGGGGCAAGTTTTTTTCAGCAAAAATATTTTGTAGAATGACAATTCATGTTGTACGCAAGCGCGTAAAATTTTTAGACAGAAAACGTAGAGCGTCGAGTGCCAAGGTTGGTATGGTTGGCGTGGATCGACTCCAATATAAAGTAGCTATTTCTTTTTGCAAAACTAGAATCTTTGAATTCATTTATACCCAAGGCTATCTCAAAATGAAACCGCCTTCACAGTATGCTACAAAAAACTGTTGCTGTACTATTACCTCAAAATCCAACGTAAAGGCACCCTTGGACATTTTTTTTTCAGATGTGGGCACATTAAACTGAAACATTGATAGCGCGAGAAAAAAAAAAAAGCAAGCTGAAACCATAAATATACGTGAGAACTTGCTTCCTGCCAGACGCAGCGATTTCTTTTTGCACGATCCACGACCACTTCTTAGGTTTTGCAATCTATTTGGGCACTGTCGAAGCCCTGGTGTAGCAAGTATGGTACAGTTGTGACAACAGAGCTCCAACTAGATTACAGAAGTTGTGGTAGAGCACTTACTTATGGCTACGTATGTTGCCGCTGTGATACAAACGGAACAATGTTTTAAGATTGCTAGGTATGAAATACAATTCTTACCTTCTCATTGCAGGGAAAGCAAGCTGACTCGGCTTTTGCAGGACTCTCTGGGTGGCCGCACAAAGACTTCCATCATCGCGACCATCTCGCCTGGTATGACCAATGTGGAGGAGACATTGAGCACCTTGGACTATGCTCATCGTGCCAAGAACATCACCAACCATCCAGAAGTGAATCAAAAGATGACCAAGCGGGCACTCATCAAGGCAAGACTGGCCTATTTTTTGTTTTCTACAATTTTTTTTATTCGCATTTCTCTGTGAACCTGGCTGTAGCAAGTGAGTCTCTCTACTTTGCCTTGTGTGGCACTTGCCTGTTTATTCAGCTTTTATACACCCCTCACTAATGTCCCATAATATCGTCTTATAGGCTAAAATACTTGTTGCCTTCTTGCTCAAGTAGTGCTTATTCCTTTTTGTTTCATTAGTCTTTACATACCCTTTTGCTGCTAACTTTGCGAGCATGACCATTCCTTTGCTGCAGTTGTTTCGAACTCTTTCCTTCACCTGCTTTTACAGTTGCGGCTCTAGTACGCTGTTCCTGATTTGGTGCATATTATGCTGTGCCTGTTCAGGGCTGCATAGTGACACAAATGCAAAGCATTGACACATGACAACTGGTGTATTTGAGTCATTGCGGCTCATTGGAAGTTCTTCCAAAGGGGCAAAGGTCGAACGTTGCAAGTTAATTCCATGCGGTCTGTATTTACCGTTTGAAAAAAAAACAAGAAAAAAATTTTACAGGGCCCAAGCAGAGTGGCAAAAATTTGAGGATGCTTAAGCTTCGTATTTTAAGAGTGGAACGCGATAGCGTTATCGAGCTCTGTTTGCATCACATTTTTTTTAATGAGTAGGCTTCACTGCAACACACAACGTGGGAAAGCCAGCTTACAAAGACCAAGCTTACACCGATCCCCTTAAAGTCAGCTTCAAAACACAATTGCATTGCTAGGAAGACATTTTTACAGGAGCAATTTAACCCGTGTTATATGAAAATGTGAATGCACTAGGAATTTTTTTGTTATTTTATTAATTGTCTGCTATTGCCCCAAGGCCCGCGCATGTCAAATTTAGAAAGGCTTGGTTTTCAACATTCCCCTTAATGGCGCCAAAAAGCAAAGTACAGCCAAACACCATCAGAATTGAAGGACGGTTAAGCTTCGCCTTTAAGAGTGGGATGCGATCCCTGGCTGATTATCAGGCATTTTTCTTGTATATTCAAATTACAATCCGACGCTATCACGCCTGTAGGTTGTGGTTAAGTCGTACTTTACAATTTTTCTTACGGATTTTACTTTGAGAATTTAAATTTTTGTTCACTAACGCCGTGCGCCACGCGGAGGGCCTGTTGTGTGGTCGTGGTGGTGGTGGTGGTGGTGGTGGAAAAACATTTAATCAGAAAAGTACAGAGAGTTGCTCTACAGAAGCACTTGGGTGGTCTCCCTATTCCGGAAGTCCATTGGAAATGATCGCCGCTCGGGCGCGGGCCACCAAGGAGCGTTGAGCGTCCAGGGTAGACCAGCCAAGCAGGAACTCCTCCCAAGCCTCTGTTGTGGGTAGGAGGAAGGGGGATGAAAAAGGAAGGGGTATGGAGGGGCATACTGCCATCATGTGATAGGTGTCGGCCTGGACCCCACAATGCGCACAATAGCCGTGTATACTCGGCATGAAATGCTGGGCGGCCGCAGGACACAAGAAGGTGTTAGTCTGCAAGTGTCTCAGAAGTCTCTCATCCGCTTTAGAGAGGCCCCATGCAGGGTCTGGGTAAAGGCGGCGCGAGCTGCGATAATGCTCTAGAATTGCGCAGTACAGCGTAGGAGCTGAGGTGTCTGGGGTAGACGCAGAGTCGGAGGTGGTAACGGCCCGGGAGGGAGAGACGCAGGCAGTGGTGGCATGCGCCCCTTCGTTACCGGGGAGACCCGCATGGCCAGGAGACCAGACGATGCGGATGGAGTGAGGCTCAAAGCGCCACAAGGCCGCCCGAAGAAGGTGGGCGGCCAGAGGGGTTATGGTACCCTGGAGGTATTGGGATCAGGCGTAGCGCGAGTCCGTGATGATGACCCTTGAGGTGGGGTGAGAGGCGGCCAAAGCGATGGCCACCTCTTCGGCCTGTGTTGCGTCGGTGAGCGGAAAGAGAGGCAATCAATGTGGTGACCCTCCGCGATCACTGCGGCCGTAAAGTGTCCGGAGCGAGTTGGTCCCGAGACATCTACATAGAAGACATGGTTCGGGATGATGTGGTTCAGCATGATTATTTCCGCCAGACGCCGATGCTTAACACCGACGTCGGATTTTCTGCGACACCAAGCCCTTAACGTTGTCGCCTTAAAATTCGTGCCATGTTGAGCTGGTGAGGGAAGTTCAAGGCGGTGCTGCTGATCTTTCATTGCATATTTTCTGGCTTCTCATGCTAAGATTGGCGTTCTTTCTTTTTTTTAGCATTGTATAAGGGTAATGTTCTAATGCAGCTTAAATTGCATTTCTCTTTAGTGTTCATCTAAGGCTTGAAAAGACTTCAATGTGTAGTAGTGATTGACTAGTATTCACCAGTTTTGATCCTGCAGTGCCTTACTTGTGATGCAAATTACATGAGAGGGATTGCATACACGCTTCTTGTTTTTTTTCCTTCATTGGCAAAACAGTCTGCTTTTCTTCCAACAGGGCTCAGAATATTGCTTTTTAATTGCAGGAGTACACCGAGGAGATTGAGCGTCTCCGAAGGGACCTAGCCGCAAGCAGAGATAAGAGGGGTGTTTTTGTGGACCAGGAGAACTACAGGTACCTTTTTTTTTTTTTTGTAGTGCAGGTGTGGCATTTTGCATCCTTGTCTCCCTTGTCTGTAATGGTAAGGATTTCATGCACAGCTTTTCGTAAACGCTAATTTTTTACACTTTTACTTCTTTGCAAGGACCATGGAGCTGAGGCTCACCAGCCAGTCGCAAGAGATCTTGGAAAAAGAAGCGCAAATAGAGTCCCTAAATGCAAAGCTTCTGACAGTGAGTTACATTCTCTTGCTCTTTTTCTTTTTTTTCTTCTACAGTAGCCCATTCAGTTTTGTAGTGTTCCTCAGAAACTCGAAAATCTTGCGACATGCTCGACTATTCCATTTCTCTCTGCTAAGATTAGATTTAACTTAGACATCTGGCCATAAAGTTGATGGTTGTTCACTTTCAGAATCCTTCTTTTTATGCCTTCTGGGGTCTGAAACATGCTCTTGGGACAAAGGGACGACAACACAGTAGTGCAGACAATTGCAAATGCGTTTATTGCACCTTTGATACACCAGTACCAGCTAGCTGCATTACTACCAATGGAATATGCTGATGGGCATGTGACAAATCGAGAAAGCCCGACTCACCGTGCCAGGTTTTCAAATGAAATGTGCGCCCCCATGCTGGGCACCAACACCTATAATCGATCGAGTTCGTCCATCCCGGTGTCACCCTCCGAAGGGTTCAGTAGGACAATCTCGTGAAGCATGCCGGCGAGTGCGTGAAGCGACCGCACACTCTCCCAAACTCAAGCCAAAGCGGAAGAGGCTACTCTCTTTTGTACCAGAGTAACCCTGCCATTAGGTGGTGTTAGCTGTGCAACACTCACGCCACCTCTCTCGGTATTCTGCAACTACACCCACCGCCGGCAGCACTTAGCTACGCTGCAAAGCTAGAATACAGGACATGTGAGAGCCATGAGGGGAAAACATCGGGGGACTCATGAGAGTAGTTTGTTCACAGCCTCTGTCATTCATGTGCAAAACACTCGTGTTTTTCGGGAACGTGTACTAGGATCCGTTAATAAGCGGTCTCATATACAAGACACGCATGGCAGGTGAAACAAATGCCCAAATCGCCACAGCAACGTCGGAAAGAGCTCAGAATGACTGCCAGTATGCTTATTAGGTGCCTAGGTGCTATCACTGTGACCGGAGATGGTTCTATGTCCCGTAACAGTGGCTTTTTTCTATACTTGGTATGCATCACCGCATGAAACGGCTATATAACGGCGAAGCTGATCAATTAAGTTCAAATTATTTATCGAAGGCCAATTTTAAGGTCGAAATAACGGAAACTGGGGCCCATAGAGATGTATGGGAGCTCTCCGGGACCCTCGATTGAGGTCGAATTAGCGGAAGTCTACTGTACTTGCATGTATTTATGAACGTAGCAGTCGGTGTGTGCTGGATGGTGAAGACTTGAATTCAGGCGAATTGGTGAACACACACTATAGCAAATTACTTTGAAGGCAAATTGCTACATCGTGTTGCAATGAGGTGTATTTTAAAGAGGCTATCTTCTCAGTAGATTTGCGTAAATGCGTGCAAACATTTTCTCAAATCGAGTATGCATACTCCTACATGATATCCTTGTATTTTCCTCCAGGTTACGGAACTTTTTGAGAGAACAAAGAAAGAAGTTGCTGAAAGGACTGAACAGCTCCAGACAACAACTGCTGAGCTGCACAGCACAAAGAGAAGCAAAGATGCAACAGAGCAGGTAATTGTCTAACATAAGTTTAGTCTGTTTTGTCTCTTGCTACAAATGATTCTTTTGCACCAAGCGCACTTGAAATAGAAGTCGTACTAACATGTACTCGCTCCATATTTTTCTTTGACGTATCGTGTAGAAATTTACCACATGTCTGTGTTGCAGTTGCAATTTTAATTAACGAATCATTTATTGGAGGTCCTGTCTTATGTGTAGAAATTTACCACATGTCTTTGTGTTGCAGTTGCAATTTTAATTAATGAACCATTTATTGCAGGTGCTGTCCAGGACAAGTGTTGAGAAAAAAGAGCAGGCTTTCCTTGTGGTGGCCCATTGCAAGACAGAGGCTGCACTTACTGCGACTGCTCAGGAGGTAAAAAGATGAATCACATTATCGATAGCATTTGAATTAAAGGAAATGGCTAGGACTGTTGCCACGGTATGGTATGGGAACTACAGTGGGTGATGGTAATCCCATTAATGATTGCCAAGTTATTTTTATACAAGTATGAAAACTTATGTACGTGATTATTAGTTAACCGTGCACCTTCCTTGTCACTTTCTTTTTTCAAAGCAAGTACAGTCGAATTTTGTTATATCCATTAGTGCATTATATCCCACTTTATTATAACGAAGTAGGTATAACGCGCCAATTTTACTTGAGAACGACAATATACTGACTACTTCAAACTGATTAAGTCAATCTCGAACTGCACGCGATGCTAAAACGCACACTATCACTAAGTGGTGGATGACTTCAGCATTGCGCCGAGTATGTTAACAATTTTGAGCGTCACTGGGGCTGTTGCATATGGTCTCAAAGGTGGCAGAAAGTGCGAGCGTCATCATTCAAGGTGTACAAAAAGCTGTATTGAAGTGGTTTTTGGACAGACGGGCCATGAATGTTCTTGTGAGCGACACCCACCTTCAGAGGAAAGCGAGAGACTTCGTTTGCATTATGGGGCAGGAAAATTTTGTTCAGTGCTCTATCGTTGCAGTGTTTCAACAAACGCCACAACATAGTCAGCGGGATTTTCAGTGGTGAAGTCATGTTTGTTGACTGAGAAGCTGCAGTAGCATGGGTTCAAAGCACTATTTGACCACTACTAGAAAAGTAGTGTGGGATACTTATTCAGTGCAGACGTGACTACTTTTATCTAATGCTGCCTCAGAAGACCCTCGCATTTCGAGATGAGCGCTGTCACGGTGGCAAGCTCCGTAAGGTCCGTGCGACTGTGCTGATTTGCTCCAACATGCACTGGTCAGAAAAGATGCCTGCTCTTGTGATCTGCAAAAGTGCATCACCCCGTTACTTCAAAGGGAAATAGAAATTTGCAGTAAAGCATGTTTCGAGCCGCAAGGCCTGGATGACACAAGAAATGTTTTTCATGCAGTAGCTACGGGAATGAGACGAGTGATTCATCAAGCAGGGCTGCAAAATATGCCTCATTCTGGACAACTGCGCAACCCATCACATTATACTCTCGCTCTCCACAGCATCGAGCTGTGCTATCTGCTGCTGAACTGTACATCTGGGGCGCGATCTTGTACGCGTTCCAAAATGGAACGGAGGCGTTCCGTTCCATCGAGACGCACACGATTGGTCAATTTGAACGTCGCGGTTGAAATTGGCCAATCGTGTGCGGCTCGATGGAACGGAACGCCTCCGTTTCATTTTGGAACGCGTACAAGATCGCGCCCCTGTTGTGCAACTACTGGACCAAAGAGTCGTCATGACACTTAAAATGGGCTACCGAAAGTGTAATCAACCGGCTTTTAATAATTATACGTGCGATGCTGCAGGTGGCATGCATGGCTGTTTCGGCAAACACCATCAATAAGTACTGCTGGCACAACTCGTTTGGTGCCAGTAGTAGTGGCGACGACCTAGATGGCTTGGACGACATAACCAATGGGGATTCCTTGCCCGATCAAGCTGTAGTAGCATCGTGGAATGCGGTTCATGGCGCTGGTTTTGTGCTCGAGAGCCAAGTGTTCTGCGACTTCGTAGCTGTAAAACACTCTCAATGGAACAGGTAATCGATGAACAAGTTGTTCGCGCTGTGGCTGGATTAGATGAGGACGCAGACGAATGTGCCGCGAAAGACAGTGTCAAGCCGAATGTTCAAGATCCCCGCCCACTAGATGATGCAAGCACTGGATGCAATTGATTTACTGCATTGATTCGGTGCGCACGATGACGGTGAGGACGGGCTGGACATAACTGCTGCAGTGGCGAATGTGATCCTTTACTTGAAGAATCGTCATTTGACTATGATGGAATACTTCGCTGTGAAGTGTGACTGATATGAGTTTTTTTTTTTTTGAAACAAAATTATTGCTTGTTCTTATTTTCTCATTTGTTTTGCCGCTTGTGGTGTAGACAAGGTATATAAAAATCGTATCGGAGTCATACAATCTCGGAACGAGCTGCTTATCGGTGTCTGTTCACTCGGTGGTCAGTACGTCTTTCTGGCATGCCATATTTGCACCTACAGCGCAAAAAAAAAAGAAGGTTATAACGAAGTACTTTTGAATCCCCTTTTGACATTGTTAAAACGTTTGTAATGATACGGCCTGTCGAATGCAGTGGACAGATGAATATGCAGATTGGGAGTGCAATCTGTCTGCCACCAGTGAGAAACATCGCTTTGTTTACAGAGAGACTACACAGCTTTGTTGCGCTTGTATAGATTGCAGCTTGAAGGTAATGTTTTCGTTGGGAAGGCTGCTATATGCCTTTTTTTTCTTTTACCTCCCCCCCCCCCCCCCCCCCTTTGCAGTTGGTTGGCGTGGCCCAAACCACCACAACCGACATTGACCTGCTGCAGCAAAAGCTTCAGCGCGCATCTGCCATTGACCAGACGAACAAGGAACGGCAGTGTGCCTTTGCGGCCAGCTCAAGTGTGCTTTTTGATCAAATTAAATCCAGTTTCACTACACAGCTTGCTTCTCAACAAGATACCCTCACTGGCATTGGAGGCACGTTAGGTAAGGGCCTTTCAGCTGTGCTTTCAATTACTCCGATTGACATCACAAGATCTGTGAATTTAAGTATGTAGTAGCTAGGGGTGTGCAAATGCCAAATTTTTTAAATACTTCTTCAATTAACAAGTTTCGTTACTTCAATGTGTTGGAACAGCGAAATATCATGCCTGCCAACTTTCCCCAGTGTTCCTGTACAGTCTACGATACATTCACGCAATCGTAGAATGAGCCCTAATTGTTGGTGTTACGAAAAATAAGTTTACTCTGAAAAAGTGTCGCTTGTCGGTCTCGGAACATCTTCTGACCTGCTTCAAGCAAGTTCCTGAAGCAAGCAAAATCGGCAACGACAAAGTCACCGAAAAAGTCGATGTGATATAAAAGAGGTGATATAAAAGGTTTGCTGTTGCTTGTATGCTGCCTCTAAATGTAAATCGCTGTTAATCAAGTGCATATGAATCCACAAACGTGTATATGCCATTTCCCCCTTTTGGTGATGTGTCCGTGGGGTGGTTAAATTTACAGGTTGGCAGGTATGCAGTTTTGTTGCAACCAATGAAAATTAGGCTAAGAAGCAGTTACAGTAAAGGATTGTTCTTTTGACCCTTGTTAGCTCCGAAAACTATTTAACACTGGCAAGTCATGCCAACCTGTGTGTTATTACATATACAGTATCAAATGACCGTTAACTTGAAGGCATGTGGCCCCACGGCAGTTGTCGTGAGTGCATTTTTTTAGAGATACGCTCAGCATAGGTTGCGCCACGAAAGTAACGACAGATGATTGAGGCACAAGCTGTGTTGGCACCCGACTAAAACGAAGTGCTGGGGTAGATTTTCTTATAACCATCGCTTAGGAAATAAACCATGAGAACGCAGCATCTTTTCCTTTCCCTGTGTTATGCTCCACATATATCCTTGCAGGCTCCTACAGCACAGTATATCTGGAAAACTAATTGTTATTTGAATGTTGCGTTTGTGATTGTGGGGTCTCAAACGTGCTCTTGTGACAAAGGAACGACAACACAGTAGTGCAAACAATCAAAAGGGAATTTATTGCACCTTTCATGCACTAATGCCCGAGTGGCTGAGACTATTTCTGTGCCGAATTCCCCTGTGGTCAGATTCTGCTGTGTACTTGAAATTCAGGCGCACATTTGCGGATTAGATAGAAACAAAACAAAGGATCATTTATGCTCTCTCATGAGGAGGAAAATATATTCTGTGTATTTCTAATATTTGTATGATATAGAATACTATTAAAATGCATCAAATACTGCGTTTTTGAGTAGAATGCAAATATTAAAAACCTTAAAATTCGACTGGCATTAGAAGTCCTGGAACTATTGCCACTTCCTATATGTTGCTTAGCACAAAATTTAAGAAGGTTGTTGTATTACAAAACTTTCGTTCTTAATTGAATGTGTTTTAGAGCACTATTGAAGGAAAACATTTTTAAGTGAAAAACTGGGCGAGTTGGAGCAGATTCATAATTTACAGTGCAAAATGATGTACACAAGCTTAGCTGAGTCATTGTTGCAGTTTACAAAACTTTGCACCTTTACCAGGAGTACCGTGAAATGCGTTTGAAATTAGGGGAAGGCAGGGCTAAAAGGGCGATTTTCGCCACGTAATGAAATTTCCCTTTTTTTTTTTTATTCCTAGGCATGTAAGAAGCTTTTAACAAGTTTGGTTATTACCTGTGTGATATAAAAGTATATAAGCTTTTTTTTTTACCTGATAGTGGTATGCGTTTCTTGACGAAAGTGCCTATGAATGCCGTTTTCCAAACGTGGCCGTAGAGTTTGAGAGGAGCCAACGTGTAGTCAATTCGCTCATTAGATTGTTTTTTTTGGCGTTCTAGTATTGAGAGACGTTCTGTTGAGAGTATTGAAAAAAACGTGCATGAAAAAAAAAAAAAAGAGAAAGGCACATTTTTAGCCACTGCAAGTACGAATTGCCTGCGAAACAAAAACTGAAGCTTGAATTGCTGAAAATGCATCTTGTGTTATTCCATTTTTCCTTCTCGCGGGGTGTTTCTGCGCAGCCCTGTTTTTGTTATAGCTGGCACTGGTCATCTTCCTATCGCTCTGGATTTTTCCACTAGTTCACTGTGACAGGCCGGTGGTCAACTCTGTGGTGGACTGTGGCCACCACGAAGACTACCACGTGGAAAAGGCGTTTCAAATAGAAGCAATTGTCACTGAGCAGAGTTGAATGAGAGGGCCTAACCTATGCAGTAGGGGTATTAGATTGAGCGCCGTTGCCCGGAGAATGCCATGACACGTTTTGAAATGTTTGCTTTCATTTTTCTCAGCTTGTTCTTCTTGACCAACTTGAACTACAGTTCCGAAACTGCAATGGCGAAAACTGTTGGCTTGATTGTTTTAGGCTGATAATTTGTTAGAAACACGGCTGTCGACGTCTTCAATTCATAAATTGCTTCTATCAAGAAAGCTGTAAAGATTTCTGGATTACAGTAACAACATATTTAGTTTTCAAATGATGCAATTTTATGCCTTTTTGTAGAAACCTCAGGTGTGTTGCTGCTATTCTGTAGTATGTCCACAAGATGTTTATTCAGAAATATTTTATCTATCATTACAATATTTCCGCCGTGGTTGCTTAGGAGGTCGCGGAATCAAATCCTGGCCAAGGTGGCCGCATTTCGATGGGGGTGAAATGCGAAAACATTCGTGTACTTAGATTCAGGTGCATGTTGAAGAACCCCGGGTGGTCAAAATTATTCCGGAGTCCTCCACTACCGCGCACATTGTAATCAGATCATGGTTTTGACACGTAAAACTCCATAATTCAAAATTTTATCATTACAAATTTTAATATCAATGGGACATGCATAACGTTTTTAACTTGTGCTAGGGTAATGAAATTTACATGTTCGAATGACAAGACAAGGGCATCCCACGACATTTTGTTAAAATTATCATGTCAGTTCAAAAGTTGATCTTTCTGCCCCGCTTCCCCCCTTAAAAATAGAAAGGATGAGGTGTATAAATGATTCCATCTGAATTGCTTCCACCACAGAAGCATACATTTGAAAACGACTCAGTGTAGTGATTAGACAGGTAATTATGCAATTCGGACTAACTTTTTAACCAAAGGAACCATGTGACTGGGTCCCAATGGAAGACTTTAAGCGCATCATCCGAGGAGCTCGTAACTGTTTCCAAAATTGGAAGAACTTGACGTTGCTAATTTTTACGGTGTAATAAAATCCAGCCAATTTTGCACGCAGAAAAGAAACTGAAGAGCTGAAGAGCACTACTGTTGCGCCTTTAAGTAGATGCCCATGAGTGACTTCACTGCTTTTGCCCTGTCTCAGTGGCTATGAAAGCACGGGCAATTGGCGAGGAAATTGAAACATAAGCAGTTCCAAGCATGTAAATCAAAACGGAAGCAGTTCTCATGCAAGTGTAGAAGCTCTGCCCCCATTGCCATGTTAAATTTCCTACAAGTATAGATGCAATATTTTTGGATAGTTTGTAGTTGTGAGTTGTAGCTAGATTGTGATGGAGACCCTGGGTTTGTTGTCAGAGCGGGCATGAGCTTCATTTTTTCCCCTCTTGAATGTACGTGCTTTCTCTCATGCACTTGCAATAAAATTTGGCCCGGACAATGCCTAACAACACAACTCTTAATTGCTTTAATTAGGGGCAATCAACATTTACATGTTTCAGGTTAAGTTCAGTTTGTTTAATTAATTTTGCTCCTTCTTTTGACAGCCTCTCTTAGCAGCCTCATTCAGGAACATCAAGCTGCTGTTGCTGCATACACGTTCGAAGCCAGGAAGTTTGCTGATGAGAGTGCGGCAGCTAATGCCTCCATCCTCTCATCACTGCTGTCCTCGGTGCAAGCTTCCCAGGAGCAGCAGGCAGATCAGATGGCAGGTGACTTGGTAAGCAGCATGGTTTTACTATATAATGGCTTGGTGGAAGGATCAATGTTTTGTTTTGAAAGCATTGTACTAATGCTAGTTGCCTTGCAATAAGAGCACGCGTTTGGTGTTGCTGACCTGCTCCCAGACTGGAACTCTGCGCTTCCACATTTGCATTCTCCATCAACGACCTAACACAGGAAGTCATCAATGTTACTCGGCTAGAACTCGGTGGTACACATCGTGGTGCAAGGCTTTCATTTGGCTGCTGCATGCATTGTCATAAGTTTGATTCCCGGTCTCTGCAGTGGAATGCAAAAATACTTATACACTGAGCAGAGTGTCCATGAACAACTTCGCATGGCTGAGAAATTAATTTTGAGCCATCTATTGTGGCAAACTCTCGCAGCCTCTTTTTTGTTATTAAAAACAGTTGATTAATTATTGGAACGCTATGTTGACTCTGCAACACCAGTAATTTTTGCTGACATTACATTTGTACGCAAGCCTGGTAAAGGCTTTCTCCTTTTGCAACACTGTCCTTTTCTCTCTGCAGGCCAACAACCAAGCAAGGCTGCAAAAGCTGTGCCAATCTCTCGTGTTGGAGCGTATGCAAGCAGCACAAAACAAGCTGCAAGAGCTGGAAAAGCACCAGTTGGCTCTGGGACAGCAGGTTGCATCGGTGGTGAGCACAGCTCTTGCATTTTGCTTCACAATTTTCTCCTTGGCATGGCGCTGTACACAGCACAATGTGCACCCCATGCATCGGTCAACAATAGTGACACTGCCATGGAGCGGATTCTCGGTCGACTGCTTTCTTAGATTCGATCACTTTAGCTAGATTTCGCGTAACTCTGCACGGGGCATGAAGCAACAACGTTCCTTGCGTGCAATGCCTTCTGGGTGGTACTAAAACCAGTGTTCTGGAAGAAGGGGACGCGTATTCTTGGACAATCACTCCATCACGGCCAAAGGCATGGCAGCCCATGCTGCGGACACCATCTCAAGCTCCATAACAAGTCCACGTCGGTGGGATGTAGGTTGATTTGTTCGCTGAACTTTTTTTTCACCAAACCACAGATTATGCACTTCCCTATAGGTACGCAAATATCCTGTCAAGACATGGGGCTGGTGCCATTTGAAACGAACAATCAACAAACAAGATGGCGGCCATGATGTGTTTCTGGAGCATGCTATCGCTCCCAGCGCTTCGCTGTTTTTGTTAGCAAAAATGGCGGCTGCCTTGCAAATGCACTTCGACTTCATTTAACACAATTTAAGTCAAACGCTGTAGGCGTTACATGAGTAGATAATATGAGGTGTAATGTTCTGGCAGATTTCGTTAGTGCGGGATTATAGTTCAGTGACATTTAGTTGTTGAGAGATACAAAATACATTGAATCCTATGGGCCTCCTTCTGTAATACTGCTGGGGATATGAAAATATTTTGTTGTGAGAATTTTGTTGTTTTGAGCTTTCAGTATTGTGGGGTTCTATTTGAGATTCTGGCATGTCAAATTGGTCGGCGATTATAATCAGATTGTCAAAAGTTCTTGGTGAGCTTTGTGGTCATAAATTATAGTACTGTGAAAATTTCTAAATATTAACTATGGTGTTGCGCTGCTGAGCATGAGATTGCGAGATTCAATCCCGGCCGCGGCGGCCACATTTCGATGGAGGTGAAAGGGAAAAACGCCCGTGTGCTTGCGTTGTAGTGCACGTTAAAGAACCTCAGGTGGTCAAAATTAATCTGGAGCCCTCCACTACGGCGTGCCTCATAATCAGAACTGGGTTTCGCACGTAAAACCCCAGAAAGAAAAAGTCACAGGCCTGTGCGGCACATGCAGCACAGTCACAGCGTAAGCTGGTGGAGCGGCTCAAGAGTAGCTCCAATTTCGGCACCACGCACACCAGGGTCTTTGCCTCGTTTTGACGAGAACGATCTGAGCTGTCCGCCTGGCGTCGACGGCGAGCTGCGGCTTTAATGCTCTCTGCGCAGCAGTCTGCTGAGCCCGATCATGGCTGGTTGTAGCCGCACATGTAGCTCTAAGATTCGCTTCTTCAGCAGCGGTTCGTACCTTGTGAGGAGACGCCATAACAGGTACCGAAGAGGCATGGCTGCTGAAAGAGGTATCCAGAATACGCGGCGCACATCTCGCATTGGAAGTGCGTTGATTATATATGGTGATTATGAAGCAGGAAAGAGACACTTAAATTCTGCAGCACATCAGGGAGCACGGCGCAGCGTCGTAGGGGGTAGTGGGAGTAGGAGGTAAAGAGGAAAGAGGCGCCTCGTCTGAATCTCATCTCGTCGTCTGCACCTGCGAACGCTGCGTTGGCGTCACCATACCAACTAGGTGGCGCCACCATGCTGGCGGAGGGTTGGGTCGTCCAATGGCGGCGGCAGCCACAGCGGCCAACGACGCGAACCGAAACGGTTATTGGAATGAGCCCATAACAGCTTACGCTGTAAAAGAACTATTTCACCATCCCAGAACTGCCTAGAACTGCCGTTATATATCTGGGTTCGCATTACATACAGAATTTTGCAGCACATTCTTTCACTCTTACCTTAATTGGTCCTTGTATCTACAGCATTTGTTGCAGTACAATGGAGGCTGAATGCAGAGTGCATTAAGGAACCCTAGATGGGCAGAAATAATCTTGAATTTTGCGCTAGATATTAAGTCTTTCATAGCTACCCTTTGCTTTTGGAGCTTAAACTGCATCCCTCCATTTTTCAAAAAGTTGCTCTTGCATACTACGAAAAGACCTGAATACTTGAGCTGCACTGCAAGTGTACCCACTTTGAGCCACCTGGGACCTATGTCCAAACGATTGTATTGGGGAGCAAGGGGTTCATAAATGAGTCAAAGGACGTCTGCTAAATCCACCATGCAGTCCAGGTATGCACTTGAAAACTGTGAAGTGTTCAGAATGTAAAGGCTAAATTTTAATTCTTTATATTTTGATGCGTAACATCCCTTTGTAAAAGGCTCAGTTTGGAAAACAAGTTGCCTTAAAAGTGTCACTGGTAAACTGGTAAATCTTGCAACACCAACCTAAGCCTTCTGGGCATGCATATTGTCTTGCAGTGCCGCCTTGTTTCGGATGAGGTCACCGCGGACCACAATCAGCAGGCGCGCGTCTTAGCATCTATCGTTGTGGAAAATGACAAGTTGCAGCGCCAGTTGGTCGCCAGGAATGAAGAGATCCAGAGACTTTCAAATGAAGCAGAGAAGGTCTGTGTATATATACTACCTCCTTCTGTAATACTGTTATTGTTGTATTTTTCTCCAGTTCTTGGAATACATTTAGTATTTGAGCTTGCTGAAGAAATGATTCCTCCCAGTCTTCAGTTATGTATGATTGCAAGTCTTTTTGCAGGGCTGAGCTCTTATTTAAGCAAGTAGAGTGCAACCTTGTTAACATGGTTCCAACGAAACAAAAAATAAGTGTGAACTGCAGTGAACAGAAATTGGTAACGTAATGCTGAGGTTTTACTGCAAACAATGCAACTTTAGCTATTTACTATGCAGGTCAATCCTGTGGTATTTCCCTTATGATTTCTTGCCAACTTTGTTGTTTATGCACGTTAGCATTTCCTGCCGAGACCTCTTTAGTTGTGGGACTGTTTATCATGGGGACATTACTGAAGCTATCTCCATGGTTATAAAAAGAGTGTATAATATTCCGCAACATATGCGAAGAGCTTTAAAACGAAATGGCAGAGCAGACTGTTTTCCAATTAAGTGCTTAACTGCAGAATTTACCATGCAGACCATTCTCTGTCAGGGCATCAGTGCTTTGCGGCTGCAGCAGAGCACACACTACAGCAGACACCTGTTACGTCGAATTCTAAGGGTTGTGAAAATTCGGATTAACCTGGATCATCTCAACGGCAATCTGCATTTTTTCATGAAAGAGGAGAATACAACAGAGTATTGGCTTGTCCTACTGCTGCGAATTTATTGAAGCATTGCTCTGCTTTGAATATTGGGTATTGCCTGCTTATAGCTCCACATTGCACATCCACAGTGTTGGGACAAATCAATCATTCAGTTTAGTTGTTAGGTTCTGTAATATTTTGTCAGTTTCGCACTTGGCATTGTTTCATTTTTTAGGAACACTGGAAGCACATTTGTTGCTTAGCAAGTGTTCACGTTACAATATGGGTATATCGGTAATTTTACATTGCCTTTTCTTTTTTTTCTTTACTTCCTCTTTCAGAATATGGCTGCTTTCAGGCAGCAGTTCGAGAACTTCTCGCAGTTATTCTTTACATCACAGGCTATGAACAACGACACCATTGACAAGGTATTTTTCTTGTTTATTCTGTAATATACATATTTATTATACTCTGCTGGTGGTGGTGGGTGCGTAAACTTTATTTATTCACTTAACAATCATGTGAGTGGGGGGGGGCAAGAAAAGGAAGCAGGACGACAATGGGCCCTCAGGCCGCACTAGATGGCCGGGCACATTTGTGCTTCGGCGATCTCTCTGGCTCAGCCCACTATCCGAAGCTGTAGCTCTGGTTGCGAGCTGCACAGAGCAGCCTCCCGTCGCTCCTGGTGTTCTGACACTTGCCACGGGGGCTTGGGCTTGTTCGGGCAATTTAGAAAGCTTTGGTCAAAGTTGGCTCTGGTGCTAGGACACAAATGGCAGTGAGGAGAGGTTTCACCGTGGGTAATAATCAACAGAAGGAAAGGGGTCGTAACTGTAGCCATTTGAAGTCTGCGCCACAAAGCCTGGTCACTTCTGGGAAGATATTTATGCGGTCGGGGGTAGATTGGGCGGGAATTTCTGTAAAACAGGGTGAGGTCATGGTAGCTGAGGAGTCGATCTCTGTCACTGGGAGTTGAAGGCCGGCCGCTTTCAGCCCAGTTGACGTATACATCTTTTCACTCAATCTATGAAGCCAGTACCGTATTTATATATAAGCCAGACTCGATTCTAACAGGAAATAGTTTACTCAAATGCAAGTCGACCGAGATAAACAGTAAGCAACCACAAAGGGCAAATAGAATTTTTAATTGTATCCCGCACAAGCTAGAAAATTTTCCCAGCTTCATCGCTGTAGCTGGGCTCTGTCACTGTTCATCACACAGCACACAAACTTCAGTGCCATCAAGTGTGTTCGAAATGTAGCACTTGTCTAATCGGGTCTTCTCTGCCGCCAGCACTGCATTTTGCTTATATACAGCACTGTAGTGACACCGCTTGCTCAATGCCTTTACGCAGATGTCTGACCGTAAGTGAATGTCGAAAAAAAACAGTGAACATTCCTGCACCCCCGCAATGCATGCCATAGGCTATGAGCATGCATTGAGAGCGGTCGAAATGGCGTCTTTTCGCCTGTGCATCGGATAGCTGGCCAGCGGATTGCGATGGCTACAATGGTGTGTTTTCGCAATGACGCTAGCGGAGTGACATTTTTTCCCTAATGAAGTACTCTAATCCAAGCTGATCCTGGAGTTTTGTAACTGATGTTTTTTAAAAACTGTTGGATTTTATTTGACAAAACACTAATATAGCATATCAATGTTCTTTGCAGATTAGAGGACACTTTGACAAGATTGCAGAAGCAGGCACTGTGCAGACGTCAGTCATCAAGTGGTAAGTACACTATAAAAGACCCCATTTTGGCATGGTTCCAATAGATTCCTCGATAGCTTGGGTGTAGACCATATATGTTACATATTTCGTTTGGCTGTACATTCATTGTTTGTTTTTTTGCATCGGGAAAACGTATAAGCTCCTGTCTTCTCTATAGAAAAGGTAACTAAATTTGATATTCCACTGCTGTACGCAGCAACTTCTGGCAGCTTTAGAAAAGCTAAACAATTTTTGGGCGTACTCATCAACACAAAACCTCAAGCAGCTTTAGTTTTCATAAAGTTTGTATTTGATGAAGGTCTGCACAGAAATGGCGTATGGAATTGACTGACTGCTAACCAACACCGAGTAGTGACGGGCAGTGACTGCACATGCCATTCTTATTTGCAGCATTAGTTACAGCAGCATGCACAGATTGCATTGAGACTGCCACATTGCATGTAAGCATCTTTTGCAGTCAGCAGGACAGGCCATGATGGCAGAGCAGGTCATGATGGCAGGTGTACAATTGCCAGCAACATGCTTAGAATGAAGCTCACATCTGTCATTAGGGTTTGTGGCTAATAGAGTTTGCACGTAATGTTCATTTCTGACTGTAATCAGTGCAATGAGCGGGCCGTGAATTCCCTTGCCCTTATTTTCAGCAATGCAGAATCGCTGGTCAAGTCCTCGGGACGCCTTGTTTCCAGCGTTGCGGCTCTGCACCAGGACAGCGCCAAGGCAACGAGCGATTGCTTGGCTAGGGTAAGTAAACCAGTAGCATTCATGTGTAGTCGTTGCAGATTAAAGATTCGGTGGTTGACGCACTTCAAAGATGATTACTACATGTATGCCAACCAATAATCCTTCCATCTCCTAGTCAGTGTACACACACACACTACTGTCTTCCTTGTCACTGCATGGACCTCTTGCTCTTTTTCATCTTCAGGTGCATCTTTGTGCAGCATGCTGTTGAATTGTATTGCTTTCTAAGCACATACAGTCAAACCCACTTATAAACGAACTCATTAGTTCCGCGAAAAGTGGTCGTTTTATCAGTAGTTCGTTATATGTGAACTCTCCTTTTTAAACGCTCAAATTGCGACACTAGCTGGCGTTGGCCAGTAGCGCACCCAGGATCTCTGCCAGGGGGGGGTTGACAGTTGGCCAATACCATCTAAACAGCGCTAATTTCAATTTATTACGGGAAATTGTCAAAAAAATGCGCTTTTTGCGAGTGTGCAGACGATTGCGCGTCTTACATCTTAGTTGCAGTACTCAAATGCGTAAGGAAAGAAAAGGGGTTAAACAAAAGGGGGGGTTAAGTCGGCCTCAGGAGGGGGTTACAACCACCGAATCCCCCCCCCCCCCGTCGGTGCGCCACTGGCGTTGGCTGTTGTGGTTTGACACCACTTTCGTCCGAAAATAGGATTTTAAGTACCTTCAATTTTGTTCCCGGACTTTTCCGCATCTAACTGCAAGTTTCCGTTAAAAAAACTTATCTAAAGAGCGAAATGTGGCGGTGTAGCTCCTTCGAAACAGCGCTCGTGACTGGTTGCAATCATCTGCCATTTCGAAACTATGAATTCATCCGCCACCATTTTTTCATTGAGAGCGTGATATATTTCACTGTCAGTGGGACGAGTGGATTCTACACACAATAGCAAAGTGTCCTACTCGACTGGAAGCCGAAAATACTGTGGCATGCCAGCACTTTGCAAACGACTTGCTGTTAGAGCTGCAGCATCGGCCGCACGCGTGCTGAGAACGGCAAAGTTACGTTTTTTCATGTCGTTTCGGCCAAAAAAGTGCGAATTTCTAAAGGGAGAACGCCGTCGCGAGCCGTTATCAGTACTAACGTAAACTAAGCGTTGATGCCGCACCGCAGACTCTTCTCAACTTTGTGTAGCAGCAGCGCGTGGTGCTGCATTCACGAAGACTCAAGCCGCATGAATAGTGACGGCAACGCTTGAGTGGCCGCTCGTTCAAATTGATCCTAACAGCGTACTATCGCCCTCAGTATACGCAACAATGCACGATCGGTTTGACATGCGCTTTTGTGTTGTAGCTTATACTGAGCGCGATAGTACGTGACGTGCATGCGGTGTCGAATGGAGAACTGCACAAAAATGAGTGCCGCATCCGTAGCTTCCGAGACTGGTGCCTCATGGACAACCGTGCACTTGGGTGTTGCTGTCGTGGCCTTTGAGATCAGAGGCTATCGCTGCCGTACGATGTACTGCTTTGCCCTCAAGTACGCTGGAGACACTGTTACAGTTACCCTAGCATGGTTGAAAGCCAGCGACTTTGCTCACGGCATGTGAAATGTAGAACAAGAGTATCTACCCTCTTCCCCTAGCATGCCCGTTTCCTCTTCTACTGTTGCCGTGGCTGTGCATGGCTGACCAAGTGTGCCCCGCGCGCTTCATCTTGAAGGTAATCTGTAGCAAGTGCAAAGGTTGCAGGTTTCTGGCAAAACTGCAACATTAATTTTTGTAGGGACAAATTTCTGTTTTTACAATCTTTGTTTTAAATTGTGGTTGTCATCTGATAAAAAAATTGGAGGACGCTTAAGCTTCGCCTTTAAGAGTTGGAACGTGATAGCGTATCGAGCGCCGTTCACATAGCATTTTTGTTTCAGTGGGCTTTACCGCGACACAGAATGTGGGAAAGCCAGCTTACAAAGACCATGCTTACACTGATCCAGTCGGCTTCAATTTTAAACAAAAATGCATTGCTGGGAAGAAGTTTTTCCAGGGGCAATATAAGTAGTCTTATATTAAAATGTGAAAGCCCTAGCATATTTCATTTTAATAATTGTTTGCTATTGCCCCGACGCGTGCGCGTGTCCAAAACGCATTAGGCCAGCGAAGTCCAAAATGACATGCCGAGGATGCGAGCGCCATCTGGATAGCATTTAAGCAAATAAATTACCCGAGTGCACCGTGTTGGGATGGTAGAAATGCTGGAAAAGGCGTTTGTGTTCGAGTTTCCTCGTAACAGAATTATGTTTTCTGCTACATTCAAATTACAATCCGACGCTGCCATGTCTGTAGGTTGTGGTTAAGTCTTCTTACTTTACTATTTTTCTGATGGATTTCACTGTGAGAAATTAAATTTTTCTTCACCAAAACCCTGCAACACTTGGAGGGCCTGCGCAGTCGGGGGGGTTGGGGATGGTTTTTTTCTGCCATGGACGCCAACATCTACGCCGACGCCGGATTTTCTGCGACACGGGGCCCTTAACACTATCACGTTAAAACTGTGGGCGCTAAGCGAGGTCAGCCATGGCCTCCAAGATTAGGCGGCACGCACAGCCATGCGTTTAGATTTACAATGCCGCACAATGAAACGTTTGTGAATCGAATGCCCTGAGCCACGCCTATGCATTGCTTGTGGCACGATCTGCACCGCCCGAGCTGCCACTCATACCTGCGCTGTTACGGCCCTTTTTGCAATATATAAGTTCTTACTGACAAGATCATATCTACCAGGATTGCCCTGGGAACTAGTGAAATTATTTTTACTGCTGAAACTTTAAATCTCTGATGAAATTCACGATTTAATGAAGTTTTTTGCTGCAAGTACACCTTAGTTATATTGAGGTTTGACAATATATATCATTGCCACAAACGATACACTCGCAAACAAAGAAAATGCCTTATTTTACAGTGCTTCTATATCAGCTATTCCGCAAGCCTGATTTCAAAAAGTATTTCAACACTTGCAAAGGGCCACTATCTATGGAGGTAGAAAACAAACACCAAATAAGCACAGCATTGAACCCTGAAAAAGTGCTGCATTATGTACTAAATGCAACGAGTGCAATAAATGGTGCTTTTGAGCACTGACATTGTGCAGCCATCTATGTAGTAGAAGAAAAATTAAGTGGACACGTTCCGTTTGTGCAATTTGTTTTTCAAATGGGAATATTGCCTAGGATGAGCTGAGCTCATCGGAAGCAAAGTTTAGCAGTATCGCGCTGACGAGCTAGGCTCATCCAAATGCTTATTGGGGTAAAGATCCAGTTTGCAATGACGAGATTCAGATTACGGTAACACAAGAAAGTCCTTGTACTGAATTTTTGTGTGTTATGGAACCCCCAATCATTAAGTGTAAATCTACTTTCAGCCATGGGACCTTTTAAAGTTGACATGTAGCTTTCAGAAGCAAGTTTGGCTCGTTGCATGCCAGCAATACATTGTAAGCACATTATTATGTAGTTATACATAATGGTTACGCATAACAACCACTTATTACGATTCTTGCACATATTTAGTGCACTAAACAGGTTTTCACAGGATGGTACAATTCTATGTGGCCATTTTATGCAGGCTGAAGAGGCCTCCCGCGGCCTTTCCACCATTCACAAGGTTCTAGAAGCGAGCATCTCTGATGAGGTGGCTTCCACGTCCGCAGTGAGTTTTTGAATTTGCCTTATGAAAGTGAAAAATAGGGCCCAGGGTTCATGCACATCCTTGAAAACCCTTGAATTTGGAGACAGATTTAGGCACCCTTGAACCTCCTTAAATATACATATGCTCCTTGAAAACAAACTGCGGATACGGGCTTATGCCAGGAACAATATTGGCAAAGAATCCTAGATATGTAGTAATACCCCAATAACTCGGAAGTAGTAAAAACTGGAAAGCATTTCGAGATAAGCAGTGTTTCGAAATAGCCAAATTCACGAAAATCTAAGCATAACCACCACTTAAAGCCAACATGACGCCTTTCCAATGCGGTGCCGGTAACCGACGACTTGCTCACAAAAGCTCAATGTACCAGGAGCGGTAGTTTTAGTAGATCGTTCTTGCGATATTATGTGGGATCCAGCAATCGACACGTCGGTCGTATATAGGCAACGGCCAACCTCGCACATATAAGCTCAAACACAGATACGCATACATGTTGACACCGTCTTAAAAACCGAGTCACGCTAAAAAAAAGTCACAGGACTGCGCGCGTGGCGCACGCAGCACAGTCACAGCGTAAGTTGGTGGAGCGGCTCAAGAGTAGGTCCAATTTCGGCACCACGCACAACAGGGTCTTCGCGGCAAAGGCTCTTCGCCTCGTCTTGACGAGAACGATCTGAACTGTCCACTCGGCGTCGACGGCGAGCTGCGGCTTGTAATGCTCTCTGCACAGCAGTCTGCCAAGCCCAATGATTCCTGGTTGTAGCCACGCACGTAGCTCTACGATTCGTTTCTTCAGCAGCGGTTCGTACCTTGCGAGGAGACGCCATAACGTGTACCGAAAAAGTACCCAGAATACATGGCACCCATCTCACATCGGGGTCATGTTGATTGCGCGCCTCGTCTGAATCGCATCTCGTCGTCTGCGCCTGTGCATGTGGCGTTTGCAGGTGCCTTAACTAGATGGCGCCACCATACTGGCAGAGGCTCAGGTCATCTGCGCCAGCGCGCCCTCCTAGGGCACGGTTATAGGGCATTTTCTGCTGCCTGATAGCAAGCGCTTACGTGGCTCAGTGGTAAAGTATCCAACTCCCGCGCAGCGGGCCTGGGTTCGATCCCGGCGGAGACCGGGCACTTTTTTTCGCATTTCCGGCGATAGCGGTTATGCGGCGGCGGTGGACACCATGGCGAACCGAAACGGCCATTGGAATGAGCCCATAGCAGGTTACGCTGTAATATCTCTGAAACGTGCTCGGTTCCCCGGAGTTTTCGACCGAGGATAACCTACAAAGAGCGTCGTTCTGACCACTGACAAAGCGCGAAAATTAACTGCACCGGATAAGCCATCGCTACAAAATCACGTCCCTTAAAAAAAGGGGTAGGGGGTTTGTACATACCGGATACTTGACACAGGTGCAACATGACTTGCATGCTTACAAGTGCGGCGCGCTTACCTCTGGCTGACACTACTTTTTCTCGCACTCCTTCCACGCGACAGCGGTCATAGCGACGCTCCACCCGCATAATCAATGGGATCAGCTGGCTGATAACTGTAAACGAGGGTGAAGTAGAATGAAACAAAAGGCATTGGGAGAAAATTGCAGGCCTGGGCCGGTATTTTGTAACGATGCGTTATGCTTTATTCTATGCTAGTCTTATCATCCACCGCTCACGGCCGGCTGATTCCGTTGATGACGTGAGCGGACCGTAGTTCAGACCGCTGACCAAGCGCGAAAAGAACGAAAAGGCATTAGCATCGGAAAAGCCATCGCTACAAAACACCAGCCCTGGTTTTGCTACTTGGCGATGCCACAGCTGCGCAAAAAAGTACCAAAATAAAGTTTCGCTATTGTCTTTTTTTTTTCAGCATTTTCACAGTCTAGGTTTCAAGATATGCAGGGAAAACCCGTAGAGTTGACACCGTTACAGGGAAAAAAATTTGACTTATCCGATAATTCTAGATATCAGAGTTCGAATTAACGAGGGTTGATTGTATTTTCTTTTGAGAGTGTCGCTAAACAATTGCTATGTGGTGTGTCCATAGCCACCATCGACAGGCTTGTTTAAATTACCGTTGCCATCGTGGAGCTAGACAAAGCCAGATCAAGATACCAAACTGTACCACCATTTTGTTGTTTTGCTAGTAGGTTTTCTCCGCAGCAATCATGGCTACATTTCGAGCCTTAGGCCCTAGAAATGCCTTGCTGCAAGTAGGTAAGTTGCAACTGTTTTGGTTTTAACATGAGTTGCATTGGCTGAAATTGAACACCACGAAGCGTCGTGCCAGAATGCGGTTGAGATCATTACAATGGGAAAGTAATTTTAGAAAAGGAACCTGAAGAGCCACCTTGAAGCCTGTGTCCAACTCGGCAGCTGCATTGCTGCAAGAAATTGCACCTAGGAGATCTATTTCTCGGTCGGTGTATGTGTATGAATAAGGATTGTGTCCTTTTCTTTGAGGCCTTCGTCATCTTTTAAATCCTAAAATTGTACTTTAATTTTGAGTCAAATGTTGTGTACGAACCCTGGTGTACTTGTTTTTCTTGAGCTTAGATTGGTGTTGAATGTATTTTTGGGCAGTTTTGAGTGCTGTATTCCATACAGTAGTGCAGAAGTAACTGTGGTTGGATCAAATCACAACTCTGGTTGCACACTCTGACAAAGTGGAGCTGCTTAAGCCTAGCTGGCGGGGGTGGGGTGGGTGTGTGTCAAGCTGCCGTGATGTAATTGGCCTTTGGCTTTGCATTGGCTGTTGCTGTGCTGCACTTTTATGTTTTTATGAGCTAGTCTATTAAAGGTGATGGGAACACCTTTTAACAGCGAAGCTGTTTAAGCCGAGCATTAGTCCGTAACATGCGAACAGAAAATGTGGGCCGATCCTGGCGGTTGTGCAGAAAGGGTCCAAGCACAATGGCACATAACCCCTGTGAATTACCGAAGCTGAGCCTGGATAAGTCGAGATAAGCATGGTTGGAACTTCTTAAGCTTAGCCAGTCATTGATAGCCAATCGATAGCCAATCAATAGCTAATCAATAATCTATCAATAATCAATAAATTCCAGAAAATGCTGGGGATGACTTGGTAGTGCTTAGCCTAGCCCAAATACGTGGCCAGTACCTTGTGATAGCTAATCGATAGCCAATCAATAATAGCTAATCTATAACCAATCAATAATCAATAAATTATGGAAAATGCTCGGGGTGACTTGGTAGCGCTTCGCCTAGCCCAAATATGTGACCAATATCTTGCAATAGCCAATTGATAGCCAATCAATAGGTAATTGATAGTCGATCAATAATAATAAATTCCAGAAAATGGTGGGGATGACTTGATCGTGCTTAGCCTAGCCCAAAAGCCAGGACTAGCTAGGTGCCCACCAGTTCCGCTATCTTTTAGTATTGAGCCTTCAGTGCAAGCTACACTAATGTTTTACCACTCTTAGGGAATTCAGGCTTTGAACTGAAATTACTGGATAAAAAGCTGTCCGTTTGTTGTTTTTTATCTGTTTCCAACAGTCATGTTCCACATTTATTTTGTTTCAGATTTTAGCAGAGCAGAAGAGAGTTGCTTGTGATAGAATTGCAGCCTGTATTAGTGGCATCTCAGAAGCTGTTGCTGCTGGAACAGACACTGCACAAGGCCAAGCTGACAGAGCTAAGGCCTTGATTGGTGATTTGGAGACCACAGAGTCGCACAGCTGCTGCCAGCTTTTGTCCGAGTGCCAGTGTGGCACTGTGCAAACCGCACATGCACAGGACATTTCCGAAGCTCTTCGTACAGGCATTGCCAACAACATGGCAAAATGCTCCTCGGTGGTCTCAGACTTCTTCCAGAATGACCTGCAGGAGTGTGTCCCCACTGGTAAGAGGGTGTTCCTTTAATGTGCATAGTATAATTTTCTTTCAAAAATGCATGGGTTTCAGTCAGTTGGTGGTAGTTTATTTCTTTGTGTTTGGCTCCAAGTAAGAGATGAGCTTGTCTGCTCTACTCCACCTCAGCCCTGTATTCTTGAGAAAGGTAGTGGCATTTTTTTGCACTGTCCCAATGCATCCGGATTGGATCCACACATATCTGAGGTCATTTCATCACGTCATATAATTGTTGTTTGTCCCATTCTAACTTACCTATTTGAATTTTTCCTGTATCCAACTGGCAAATTGGCTTTCGACGTGTAAAAGAAATTTTTTGGTCGTTTATTTAGAGACAGTGGATATTCTGCGCAGCAGCTGACAAGTAAACTTGCATCGTGACTTATAAGAGAAATGAAGAATATTCCACCTTAGTCACCAAAGGACTAATTTAGCTCTCTGCAAGCTCCACTTTTCCTGTTCTAACATGCATGGATTAGAGATGCTTTCATTATACAAACACTGAAACAATTTGAATTCAAGTCGCTGCATTGAAGAGTGCTAAATTCTATTGACTGTGGGAAGCAGAATTTCGATTTAGGGTCAGAAACTTCTACAGTGAGTTCTCGAATATTGAGAAATTAAATTACAATATGAATTCAGGCAGAAAGTTTCCGTCTCCACAGCTGTGCTCTAAAAATAGGTACAGTAGACTTCAGTTAATTTGATTTTTCAGTTAGATCCCAACCGACGGTCCCGACTGTCGCGTATGCATTTCTATAGGCCCAAATTTTCGTTATCTCGTTCCTAAACTTTGCCTTCGCTGTTTAATTTGAACTTTACCAGTTGGCATGCATGCATCTTACTACGCGCCCCTATAGGGACCTCGATAATGACCCCTTTATAGCAGCGTCTGTCTCAGTGTAGCTTTCTTAAAAAAAATGTTGCAGTTTCACCCGAAAGTCTAAGCATCGATTGTGATAGCAAATTACTAGAGAGCTATTCGGAGTAGGGATAGTGGTTTTGTCGGCTGCATAAACTTGGACACATTCGCTTACTAACTGAATTAACAATCGTGGTGTCAGCGCGCACAAGCAAACATGAATAGATCACACTGAATGACTGACTGCAGACGACGACTGTCAAAACGCTGGCAGCAAGCGCAGAGGCTCGCGCGGTCTATCGTTTCAACGGAAACTGAGTGGCGAATGCGCAGCGCATACAAAGGTCAGAGCCGTGTGGAGATAAGAGTCGGTGCGGGCGACCGCCAACGCAGGGCAAAGTGCAGAGGAGTTGTGCGGAGAAGTTGCCCCCCCTCCTTCCCCCCCTCCTTCCAGCGCTGCCTTCCCACTTTTTTGCTTTCGCATGGGAGATTGAGTGGCAAGATACGCCTTTGCTGGAGCGCCGCCCCGCCTTCCTCCCTCCCATACCCCCACGGCCTTTCACGCGACGGTCGCGTTTGCTTTCCGCCGTGCGTTCGCTCTCCGTGATAGCGCGCGTCCCCTGCGCGCTTTCGCTCGCGCATTTGGCGCGCGGCGACGATTTTATCGCCCTTAAAATCTATACGGAACCTCACGGCGACGGCGACGGCAGAAATCCAGTGGAAGTGTCCATATAATTGCTATCGCAATAAAAGGAAATAGGCCGACAATTGCCAACGCAGTGGAATCGGACACAAAACCAAAACTGCCTTCATAACAGTTGCATGCTTTACCGCATAACCTGGTTGTATTGCGGCGGAGCTGACTTTAGAAACTGTGTGGCGAAGCTGGCTTTAACAAAACCGGCTGCCATTGAGCAGCAGTTTTTGTAGCGTAAGAATCGGGTGCGCGTTAGATTTCTACTTCGGTTAGGAGTTGTAATGTTATTCCTACATTAGTTTTCTAATTTAGACACCTATAAAATGCGCACACGTTTAATGCGTGGGCGTGGTAGAATAGAACAAATACTGCCAAATGAACCAACAGTATGTTCTAGCATTCTTTCTGCATTTTGTTTACTTTAATCTGCCGGATCATTTGATCAACTCCGGCAGTCTTCTGGAGGTCGAGTTAATAAAAGTCAACTGTGTTGCATTCCTGTGAACTGGGTTAGAGCGTCTGAAGTAGACAACTAGGTTGTACAAGTTGACAAGCTTGGGGAAATTGTCACAATGTTCATGCAAGCTTTGCAAATGTTCCTGAATTATTTGCATAATTTAGGCTGTTAATGAAATATGATTTTTTTCATTTTAGATGTTCCAATACAAGCAATTTACAGTATGGTGATCTGCTTTTTTTTTTATTGCAGAGTTACAATCATTTCAAAAAAATTCACTGCTCAAATAATCAACTTCTTAGTTCCTAGTAATCAACTTCCTAATGGAAGCTTTACCTCGAGAGCTCCCACCTAATTATACACTAGAATGAAAAAAAAAAGCCATTTGGTTAGTGGCTGGGGAACTGATGCAACAAACTTGGTACTGTGAAAGAAAAAGGTAAATATCTGCCAACTTTGTTGCATCAGTTTCCCAACCGCTAACCAAATGGCTTTTTTTTGTTTCGGTGTATAATTAGGTGGGAGCTCTCAGGTAAATCTTCCACTTACTCAGTATTTCACTAGATTGTCAGCCCAAGTGGTACCTTACCAATTACTTAGTTGTAGTCTCTCTTATAGTACGCTATCTTTCTCTCTCTTTCTTTGCCAGGCTGCACTCCACCAAGACGAGAGTACAGATACCCGACGGAGTTGGCGCAGACGTCACCTCATGAGCAAATTCTTAACAGGCTGAGGACGTCCACTGATTCTAACGCTGCAACTCGCCTAGTGTTGCCTACATCTGATGAGGTAATTGCATCCGTGTATGTGTGCAGTAGCCATCACATTGGGCATCGTATGCTACTTTGCATCATTGCAAGTCTGATTTCGAGGCATTGCAGTTACAACTTCCAAAAGAAATATCATATCGTCAGCCGAACTTTTGCATACTGCAGGGTGTTGGCGGATACCATCTGTCCTTGCATGTGCAAGTTAATCAACACAACTGTGCAACATTGTCCGTCCATAGGAATTGGAACGTTGGCACTTGTTAAAATTAGGCCCGGTGCGTATGGTAATGTGCAAGGTGCCCCAGCTATGAAGCTTAATGTTTAGAAAAAGCTGAGCCTTCTATGCTTGGAAATAAACGTGTCGGGTGTAATGTTCGGGTGTAAGGTTGGGTGTAAGCAAGTGCAATGTTTGTAAGAATTATTTAAATCTGAAATTGTCTAAAGCACGGTGGTCTTGTGGGACCTTTGAGCATTGTGGAATTGCAGGGAAACTACGAGGTTCATTCAATAAAGACTGATAGTGTTGTTCAAAAATAGTGATAGTGTTCTAACAATGCTTGTTTTGTTTGTATGCATCTATTTCTGGTAATTTTGTTAAAAATTTGATGTCTTAAGTTCTCGGCAGCAGAACTTCAAGATCACTTTTTCTCAAATGCAGTAAATTTCATTAAAATCAGCAGAGGGAAATGAGTTAACCTCAAGCCAAAGCTTCCTCCTAAGCCGCACCAAAAGCTTATGTAATGTTGCTAACATGAGGATGCCATGTCTCGCAGCCAGCGCATCTGGAGACGATGAATTCCTACCTCGTCCTCAAATCAATACTGGTACTGCCGTGTTCCGCATCAAGTAATGAGGGTTCTGGTGGTATCGCAACATTACCATAATACGCAAACTGTACCAGACCCAGTGCATCTTTATTGAACAACCCTTATAAAATGAAGCGATGTCAAATAGACAGGACTTGGCTGTTAATTAAGCTATGGAGAAAACCACCAGGCATGTGACGAGGCATTGCCAAAGACCTGGATTCAACAGCTCAACTTTCCTTACAAGAAACTAACTTACTTTACTCTGCTTTGTTGATTTGTTTTTTTCCATTTCCATTTTTCCATTTCCACCATTTTTTCTTCGCAAACTTGTTATAGATTTTACTATCACTGGAACACTAGTAGTTTCACAATGATAGCAAAGCGTTCTAGTTGGCTGGAACTGCTGCAGTATGCCTGCATTGTGCAAAGATCTTGCCGTTACGGCTGCAGTGTCAGCCGTGCGCACGCCGTAACAGCAAGACCTTTCAAATAAAGCCCCTTGAATGCTATGAGCCAATTTGCCTCCTTCTATCATTGGTTTACTCCTTCATAATGTGATGTCTAGGACATTTAGCCTGAACGATGCATGTAGCATGATGCAGCATAGACCGCTTACAGCGCAAATCGCCAGAGTCGTGAATATCCGCACTATACGTGGTACCACATTATAACCAAGACATTTTTCAAAGGCTTCTTACGTGCAAAACATGTAGACCGAGCAGCTGCGCATATCTGGGATTCGATGCATGGGACCGGGATGCTTGCCTCCGTTCAAATTAACAATCATTGAAAGGTTCGCGTTCAATCAATCGCGGTCATCGCATGAAGCACACAAAGTAACATGAAAAAAAAGTTGCACTTTCACTCGAAAGGCGAAGCATCGATTGCGATAACAAACGAGTGAACGAAGTGAGGATAGTCGTTTTATCAGCTGTATAAACCTGTAAACCATAGGCATACTAATTAAATTAAAAAAGCATGGTGTCACGCACGCCCAAGCAAACATGAACACATCTCACTCGATGACCACGGATACTCGCTCTTAAAACGCTGTCGTGAGTATGCATGGAAACAGCAGTGAGTGAATTGACAGGATACAGCTGTCTGTGCTGCCGCTCGCATCAACGCTAGCTAAGCCTTGAAAACACAGCGCATGGCCGACTTCGCCGCCGCCGCCGATGGCTTTTAAGATAGTCACCCTGGTGGGCGGGCGCACGCGGTCGCTTGGGCGGTGCGGAGTAAAACGCGTTCCGGAGCGTTGCGCGCGACTGGAAGACACAGCGTAGAGTCCCAGCAGCGCTTCCTTCCCGCTTCACTCTCTCACGTGAGCGAGATAGAGCCCTGATCGCCGACTTTATATGGAACCTCACGCGACGGCGAAGGCAGAAAGGCGCAGTTTCACGCGAAAGGCAAAACATCAATTGTGATAGCAAATTAGTACAGTTTTACGGAGTAAGGATAGTAGTTTTATCGGCTGTATAAACTTGGACACATTCGCTTACAAACTGAATTAACAAGCATGGTGTAAGCGTGCACAAGGAAACTTGAATAGATCACACTCGACGACCGCACACAACCGCTGTCAAAACACTGGCATGAGCAAGTGCGCCAGCAGCAGCGAGCGAAGGTTCGTGCAGTGTATCGCTTCAACGGAAACTGAGCGGCGAAAGCACAGTGCATGCAAAGGTAGGAGTACAGTAGCTTTCTGGGTCAGTTGGTACATACTGAATAGTAAAAACCAGTCAAAAGACGAAGGACAGAGAAGTTGTTGTGTGTGCCACGTCTCTTCTCTGTCCTTAGTCTTTTGACTGGTTTTTACGATTCAAAGGTAGGAGCTGTGATGCAGATTGCTTTCAAGATACGGTACGTGCGGCAGCCCGTAGACGTGCAAAGTACAAGTACGCAGTTGCTGGCTGAGTAGAAGCCGCACCCCTTCCCTCCCGCCCTGCCTTCCCGCTTTCCTCCTTTCACTTGGGTGATTGAGTCGCCAGTTCCCCTTCAGCCCGTTTGCAAGATATGCATTTGGTGCCGCAGCACGTCGCCCCTCCCCCCTCCCTACCTCCCATCCCCCCACAGCCTTTAGCGCAACTGAAGACGTCGCGTTTGCTCTACGCCGTGCGTTCGTAAGGATGCGTGCTTTCACGGGGAGCTTTCGCTGGGAGCTTTCGCTCTCCATGAAAGCGCGCGTCCCTTGCGCACAAACAGATTACACAGCGTGCGGCGACGATTATCGCCCTTGACTTTATACGAAACCTCGGGCGACGGCGATAACGCTGACGGCAGAAATGTGCTTGGAGTGTCCATATAATTGCTATCGCAATAAAAAATGCTACGTAGAGGGGGGTAAGCCACTGACTAAATTTTCAGACCAGCTCGATTGCTCGCAATTTCTCGCAGCACTGCCACCAACTCCACCGAACCAATCCAGAATGGCGACCGAAATTTCGGGTGCCATACAGTGTCTCAGTTCGAGACAATTACGATCATGACCAAGTTGCCGCCATTCGAGTGTTTTGCCTGTGCCACCTGTGCCCTCACTTTCACTGTAGAGGTGGTTCCTCTCTTTTCCAAGTACTGTACAGCCACTGCGACACGTTTCGTTCACTCCATATCAAACTGCAAGTTTGGTAGCCAGCTCCCGACGAGGAACGCAGGTTGGGCCTAGCCGACAGCGATGTCGGGCAGCATGCCATCGCGAGAAGCTCTCCCTTGATATGTTCCTACCCGTAGACGATTACGTAGAGATTGTGCTTGCGATCATGCGCACGGGCTGAACTGGCAGGAGTGTATGCAAAACGGAATTTGATTTCTCTGCTGATTAGCCGCAGCTGCTGCTGCGAGCGCCAATCTAAATTTGTATGTGCGTGCACTAGTAAGAGCGATGGAAACTCGTATGATGACATAAGACCTAAAAGCACCAAACTAAATTCGTTCTGATTGCAGGTATTGCGCGTGCTAACTTGATTGCACTTCACGGCAACACGCATCGTGAGGGGCGCACACAAACTGAAGAACCGAAGAGCGACTATGCGCTCACCTTCAGTGCGAAGGGTGTGATGCAGATAAGCAGCCAGAAAAGGCTTCCCCGTTATCAAGGCAACCCCCTCGCACCTGCATCACGCTGCCACTGCTTTATTTTTTATTTCATTTGTTTTCTTCGCATTTACTCGTCCCCCGCATCACTCTCGTCACTCTCTTCTCCCATTGCCCGGCACACCTCGTCGAGAAGCACGCTTGCTATCGCACTTGCGTGCGGAATTTTCCTGTGGAAGCCGCGATATAATTGGTATTTCGTTAGGCACGGCTGCACTATAAGCATTTTTCGTTCACATAGAGTTGTATGGGAGGATAAATAGGAGTCGGAGAAGGTCGCGTTATAGCCAGTTCTGCACTATAAGTGATAACGTTATAAGTGCTATACATACAGAAGTACAGCTCTCCAAGTGGTCTATAATAGACATGTGAAAATAGTGGGTTTGAAGTGAACTCAAAGCAGATAGTGATTGGAGACTAATATTTTCTATTTGAATTCGAATAGCTATTGTGCAGAGAAGTGGATGCTAACTTGTATGCACCTGAACTACTGCATGTTGGTACTAATGACTTGTTCTGTGGAAGAATGAGACAGTGGTGCACCCAGAATCTCTGCCAGGGGGGGGGGGGGGGGTAAATTTTTGTCTGTGTGTGTGTAGGGGGGGAAAGCAAGCACTTTGCAAAACATGCAATTTACTTGCTTTAGCCAGAGGAATCCAACAGCAAATAAACTGTCTAATTATAATAATGACACCAAGGATGATGACGATGTTCATTTCTTCAGCGTTTTACTCACAGTAATTTAAGAGTGAACCAATAAATATTTTGTTAAAGGAAAATTCGACCTCAAGCCAAAAAATGCGCACTGTGGTGTTTTCTAATGAGCTTCAGAAGTGATAAACCAACGTGAAAGACCTGAACGAAAGGAAGATGTAAGACGCACAGCGCTTGTATGTGCTCTACGTCTTTTTTTTTAGTCTACACCTGTTGTGCTGTTTTACCATTGCCAATGGTCAACAAACTTGTGCAAGCTTCCATCATGGTCAATGATGACTATGTGAACAGAGCGCTGAAGGTACACGTTGGACTGGTGGGGCTGGACGCGTTGGGGGGGGGTGTTTACAACACCCAAACAACCCCAACCCCCCCCGTCAGTGCGCCACTGGAATGAGACCAACATTTAGTGCAGTAGGACTCGTTTGTCAAAGCTGCACAGATGTTAATGAATAGCGAAGCATGATGCAACTACCTTTGTTCCATCAAGGAAGAAGACATAACTAAAACAATGCACCAATTAAAAATGTTGACTATTAAAATCACTAGAGGAAGCGTAAACAGAAGATAGGACCGTGCCAATGCTTCTATTCTGATTAGACGTCTAAGTTACACTTATTAGACTTCTTGATGTTTGTACTGCGACTGGAGACTGTGCTTGCTGGCGTGTAAGAAATACATACATTGCCCTGTGAGTTTCCCTTTTCACTCTTGGTATGCTTCACTGAAAAATAAGTCTGCTTTCGAAGCGAGTTTCGAATTACACAATATTCAAAACTGCCATTTAAATATTAGAATTTTCACATGACACTAGTTTATAATCTCGGGGTAATGTCGAACGACATGACAATTAGTACCGTGTCATGGAACGCTGCTACAAAAGTAGCGACAGCGGGCACATGTAGATAGAGCGTACAGGCCATTTTGCTAAGCTCTATGTAGCTCCTATTGCTTATCTGCTTCCAACGCAAGCAGAAATGTGCACAAGTGTTACAATAAGTGGTTGCAAACAATAGATCTGCTGATAAACAGCAGGGGCTGTGCCAGGTTCAGTTGGAATAGCCTAGCAGATGATGCATGGACACCAGGACGCTCTGGCCGCATGCGTCGACCCTGTTGACCTTTGCAGGTGCTTTCCATGACGCAGCGATGCCTGGCGTGCTGATCGAAGCTCCCGTGAGATTACTGAAATATTCGACAAACTGTACATGTTGAACAAAGAGAAAATGGTCATCCTCAAAGTAGCATAAAGCTATGTAGAAAACTCGCACATGTTCAGTAGATGCATCGACTGCCCTGGAAATGTGGTAGCGCCAGGCTTGTTTCCTGTACAAGGACAAATTTTTCTTCAAAACTGGGAGTATTCACATTCATGGAGCTTACTTGACTTTGCAGATTTCCGACAGATCTTTGCATTCTGTAAGGAAACACCATAGGGTAAAATCTAGTTATAACAAACTTGTGTCCAACACGAAGATACTTGTCTTATGTCCGACATTCGTTGGAAGCATACATACCAATATTGACAAAAATAAATGCATTTGAGGCCTCTAGAAAAAAAAAAGTGCAATTATTGTGCCCCCAACATCAACAGAAACCCCGTGCTGGCATATATATAGCTTGTTGATCATCTGTGGGCCAGTGAAGCCAAGTTGCTCTTTGAAATTTCTGCTACCTTAATACATACCTTGAGCTGCGAGTGAACAATTATGTTTCCTTTGCTGTAACAGTTTTTCTCTCTGATATTGTATATTCGGTTTGATCATTGCTATAGTGTACTCATTGAAATAAGTCATGACCAATCAAATTTTCGATTTTGCATTACGCATTTCGCATTACGTCAGACGTCACTGTACAGCACAACAAAACTTTTAAGTACAAGCAAGTACAAACTAACCATTGATAGAAAACAAAAATACTACAGTGGAACGCCATTCATATGTTCCACGCTGTCTTTCCAGCTGCTCTGTCACGTTTTCGTGGTCCCGACTTAGATCCTTTTCGCATCCATGTTTATGTTCCCCTTTGATATGTTGCCATTGTGTAATGTTCCAGCATCTTACGTTGCGTTTGAACGCGGTAGTCACGTAAATTTGGTGATGAAGCCAGACCGTATGTTGCAACGAGCGATCGGCACATTGCAACTAGCTACCAAAGTTTGCAATAAGCGACGGAAGTTGCACAAGCGAGGCAAAGCACCCGAAGAAATCTACATTGGTTAAAACCTACCAGGAACCACGCACACTGGACCGGATCCGCCATGGGCAGGGCTACGTTTATTTTGGGGTCAGCAAGTGTCTTGTATGTGTTGGATAATCGTCAGTGATCTTCAGTCAGCTTCAACGCAACAAAGCCGTCTTATGTGGTGAGGAATATTGTCCCAAGTACGTAAATCAAGAGTTGAAATCAAAATTTCAAGAGTTGAAAGGGGCCGCTGTCACGGAACATCGTACGCGTTCCTTATAGACGCGTGCAGGCACCTTCCCCGGTCGCAGTATGCGCACTTATACGTCTAACTGTACTTGCAGCCATTCACAGCTGTTTCTGACGTTGCTATGGTAATTTGCTGCCTTCCACACGTTTACGTTTTCTCAGCTCTTACGTTTTTTTGTGTGTGGTCCCTTGAAAAACATATAAACGAGGTTCTGCTGTATTAAGTTTCTGGTTCACTGTCTATCCCATATCCTTGTTTAGCAACCTCATTGTTGTTCAAAAGATGGCATCCGTGTTTATACTTCGTCATTTATTCTCTTCAAGAGGAAGCTTTAGCTTGGGGGCTCCTACGTAACTAACTAGATACATGGAAAAGGAGAAATCCTTTTTTTTTTCGGCAACCACTGCACCAAATTTGATGGTTTTATGCATTGAACAGTAAAAGTTCAAATCCAGTGACTGTTGGAAGGAAATATTTCATTTAGATAGTCAATTTTTTAATATAGTTAAAAATAAATTTTCAGCAGGCAAAACTATCAATCAAGTTTACAATTCGGTATATTTAAAGCGGACAAAGTTTATTTATTTTACATAGCTCTCAAATCGACCACTAATATGTGAATATGACTTTTGCAAAACCCTTGTAAACAACGCAACAATTCATGTAAAATAAAAAATTGATATATCAAATTTTTCCGCTTCAGGATGCTCCTAATGGGTACAGTTTACAGAACTGCGATATCTGTTCTTGGTGCAGAGCTACAAATCTGTAAATTTCATGGTTCTACTTTTTTTCAATCTTACCGATTTTTTGAAATTTCTGTTTGAGACATTCAAGCCTTAAATCGAAAATCCATTTTGAACAGTCGCAAGAATTTAAGTTTCTCTCTCAAGTGCAACAAATTTCATTAAAATTGGCCCAGTGGTTATTTTGGAAAAACGTTTCTGCATTTTACATGTATTTGAATAGGTGGCATCAGAGTTGGGCCCGAGCTAAAGCTGCCTTGCTAGTTGTGCAAGAAGAATCAAATGTTATTTTCTTACTTGCTGTATTTTCTCTCATTTCTTTCATTCTGCAGCTGGACAACAAAGAAAACGCCACCCGGACTGCGAAGCCAAAAAATCTGCCATGAGTAACACCTAATAAATAACTGACGCAGCGAAATGCGTAGCACATTTAACATGTACCATGCATTTTGCTTTTTGCTTTTTTAATTTTATCGTAGTGCATAATACACTTTCACGCTTTTATTAATTGACGATGCACATCTAGACCTACTAAAAAATGAATATTCGACAACTTTGAATAGTAAATCGAATAGTAATAGTAAATCGTAGGGTTGTGCGAATTGTGAATTTTCAGTTCGAAGTGAAATTGGAGCGAATAGTGATCTTGGCCGAATATTTTCGAATCGAATATCGAATATTTTCGTTCAAAAATCTTGGCCGCAAAGTGGCATGCAAGATAATTATTGGATACGTGTAATGATTAAGTGGACTAATTTGGGAGTATGAGACCACAATTAATTCAAGTATGACTTCATTGCAATACATTTGACAGTGTTATTTACTCATCCTATCGCTTTCTTTTGGAATATTACATTTAAGTTTGGAACGGTGTTTATGAGTTTCCTCGCAAATGTTTGTGAGCAATTATGAATGTTATTAAAAATTTTTTAATGATCCGAAACTGGTTTTTCTAACTTAGTGTATAATTAAGGAATACATAACGTGTCCCGTGACAATTGTCCCTTCCTACTTTTGGTATGCTTCGCCGCGTAGCATTGCTATATTGAGGCAAAGCTAACTTTTGAGAACAGGCATCATGCAATGCTTCATTTTCCAAGCTTTGAAGCCATTGGCGAGGATCACAAAGGTGTAGTCGGTGCCATTTCAGTTCGCCAACAGCGGCAAACTGTTTCAATGAGAAACACGGCACCGAACAGCAAGAAACTTGTTAGCGAACGTCGATGTAGCTAGGCATAGCATTGCCACGGTGGTGGCTACGGCTGTCAGTGGATCTGATTATTAGACAGTAAACAAACTCGCGACCATTTGCCAACACTTTGAAAAGTGCGAATATTACAACTGCTCTCGAAACGAATATCGAATAGCGTAGTATTTTCCATGGAAAATACTATTCGAAAATTCAAATATTCGCACAACACTAGTAAATCGAATATATTTAAGATGTGCACAGTTTTTAGAAATGTACGTCACATTAATAAAAGCAAATGCAGCAAGTCTAACTTAAAGTATGCATTTTTTCATAAATATGCTTGTAAGATTTGCTGATGCACGGCTGTACAGGTGGATGCTTCTGCGCATTCAAAGTCATGCAGTGTGCGTTCATTGTGTAGTCTCATCTTTATATGTAGTGCAGTCTATGATCATGACTTCCTGTTGTCGGATTGTAATGAACTTGCGGTTTGATCTGTATCTGTTGCATTGTTGAGTAGAAGCATCTCAGCATAAACCCAGCCAGAGGATCTGCTTAGCTGCCTGAGTGGCCATAGTTCAAAGGTAAGCAGACACTATAAAACAGTGGATAACTGCAGATGCTCACTTACGACGGTACCCTGTAATGCGAGTTAAAGTTAATCGGGAATGGGGAAATCGAGACCACAAGCAGTGGCTTTCGCAGTCTCCTTTCTTTGACCACCTGCATGGATCTCACTTTTGCGTTTATTTCATATTACTGATGGCATATTACTGAACAGTGGTCACACAGGGGACATTGCACGCACAGTATGTTGTTGTCTGTACAGTGCGCTTGGGGGGTTAGTAAATTTTGTCTCCTCTTGCCAGTGTAGTTAAGGTTGCTTAGTTATCGGAACGTTAAGCACTAAGGGCAAGGTTGATGGCAAAAAAACACAGCAAAAGGAAGATTGTCGCTAACACCTAGTAATTCAATAGAAGCTGTCACAAATGAGTTGCGACCACTATTGGGTTCAGATTTTTCACATTATTCAGTTAGCTTGACGCAGACTTAGAAACAAATCTGGAACAGCAGCTTTAATATACTAAAGCCATGAAAATGACTTTGTGTCCCTGCAGCCGAACCATGCAACCAGAAAGCTAGAAATCGTAATCCAGCAAAGAATCGTTAATGACACTGGTGGTCATGTTGCCCTGAAGCTTTTGCGCCAACTCTTTTTTTTCTTTCTCTATATATGCGTTGAGGCAAACCCCACTTATGTTAATCTGTAAAGACAGACTACACTGCGTTTAAAAGGAACCAACAACTCAACCTAGCAACTTTCGAGAACATTTAATTCCCTAATACAAGAGAGAAAATAAACTTTTATTCTGAGCAAGCGCAGTCTGCGCCCTAGGTGGGCGGTTTCCTTATTCCAGGTAGCTGCGGGCCATGCCCATCTCCCATGCCCGTTCGATGAGGCTGCGCTGACTCTTTGGGTCCGGGTCTGATAGCTTGGCCTCCCACTGCTCTTCAGTTAGTGTGTGTGTCTGTAAGCCTGTGCCATGTTTTCCGACACATCCCCATGCCATATGGCATAGGGTGTCTGAGACATCACAGTTTGTGCAGAAATATGAATGCTGGGTAGGCGAGATTCGGTGCAATAGAATACCGTGGGTGTAGCTGTTGGTTTGCAGTTTCCTGAGGATTACTGCCTCTTCGCTAGTTAGGCTGGGTAAGCGATGGGGGGCTGGGTAAGGCTTGGGATGGCGGGTAAGTTCTTCTGTCTAGCCTGTAGTGTTGCAGAATGTTAAGATTTATTATTGCTATTATTAGGGACTTTCTTGAAGGACGCGCAAATGAGAACGAATGCAGTCCCTAATACAAGAAGATACTTGAATTTGTGCACAAAAATTGGGAACACTTGCACGCTGGCATTGAGCCTCCTATTTTTGCAAACCTGAACTGAAATCGGTATGTCAGTGGGAAGCAATTCCCATGTGTCTGCCTCTTCAGGAACCCTAGGTGATCGAGGAGTCTTCAGACTTGCTCCCGAGTTGGTTTCTCAGGCTCAGTGCAGGCAAGTGTAGTGAGGTTGTATACCAGTGTTTGTGTCACAACTGTAGCCACAAAAAAAAAGTGCATGGTATAACAAAGGCAAGGGTAATTTTGCTTCAGTGCCTCTATTGTGCGGCACCTTTTTTTTTTTTTTATCCAGTGGCCGTGGTGCAGTAGATATTTAAAGTTATGTACTTGCAGCTTAGTGAGTGAGTGAGTACGAACTTTATTGAGGTCCTGAGGAGAAAGAATTAAAGCGGGGCCGGAGGCCCCGCCAATCAATTCGTTGGCTCCACCCAGGTCAGGGCCGGTAGACAAGAGTCCTTCGGCGACGGCCCGGGCCCTCTGGACAGCCTTGAGCTGAGCGATGAGCTCTGTACTTTTGAGCGCTGAGTCCCAGGAGGACTGGTCAGGAAAGTCCGTGCCCGCGTTGGCAGGGCACAGCCAGAGCATGTGTTCGAAGTTGTATTCGTGGCCGCAGTGTCTGCATGCAGTAGGAAGGTCAGGATTGATCCTGCTTAGTGTTGTTGGTGTGATGTATGTCCTAGTCTGCAACTGTCTGTAAGTGACGGCCTGTGCTTTTTTGAGGTTTTGGTGAGGAGGAGGAAAAATTCGTCGTGCTAACCTATGATTTGAAGTGATTTGCAGCTTAGTACATATGTACCATAGTGAAGCTGCACTTGAGATCAATGTGTCCATTATTAATCATTGAAAGTTAATGACCATCGCGTAACTGGAATCAAAGGGTTCTGACTAAGCAAGAAAGACTTGACTAAACACATCGCCTTCACTACCTTTGTCATAGATATGCATTCTGCTGACAGATGCATGCCACCTGTCCCACTTTTCTAGATAACAATCTGATGCCGTGAAAGACTGCCCTCTCGGGTGCCTTGCATGGAGTTGATTGTGATATCCGCCTCTGTTCTGCTCTTAATACAGTAGACTTTGTTGATTTGACCATGTTTGTTCTGATTTTTTGGTTAATTTAATCCTCACTGAATGTCCCAACCAATGCCTGTACTATTATTTCAATCCTAAGGATGGTCCATGCCGGATAATTCAAGCTTGACTGGTCAGTACACACATCACCTAATCACCCAATGGCTGCAACATCGTGACTACAACAGCTTCAGCGTCGTGTTGGCAGTGCTAGAGGGCATAGATTATCTATCTATGCCCTCTAGCACTGCCAACACAGACGTGCCCCCCCCCCCCCCACTGTCAAAAGTGGAGATTGCCTCCCCCCCCCCCCCTTTCACAATTTGAAAGTGGACACTTTCCAACAAAACACAGCTGAAGCAAAATTTAATTTCTTCTTTTCGGTGACGGAAGCCGATTGCCAATCGATACTGTGTTTTCTCGTGATGCTCTGCCAGTGCGTTCGACACCGTGTGCTCTTTGGCTACATCACTGCAGTGCTGTTGTAGTCTTCTTTTAAGTTCCCAGTTCCACCTTATAGTACGCCTGGCAGTCTTGGCACGAAATCTTGTAAATGATGCCAGGATATTTTCTTTTTCAAGGCGGTCTTTGACTCTGACGTGTTGCTCCATTAGTTTGCTTGTAGAGATGTGCCAGATTCGCACTTCGTAATCTTTGAAAATCCTTGAATTTGACTCGCTCACCCCTCGTGCATAAGGAAGTGAAGTCCCTTTCCTTATTATCCTTGCTCTGGCAGGAGGGTTAGCAGCACGCCTTTCTTCCGCCATTATAGGCTGGTCGAGATAGCCATTGTTCAGTAAGTCTTTCTTCACTCTCTTCAGCTCAAGTTTTCATGCGACAGCAGTAGAGCATAAGCGGAGTGCGAAATATATAGGCGAAACTGGGAACTTAAAAAGAAGGCTACAACAGCACCGCAATGATGTAGCCGAGTGGCACACTGTGTCAAATGCACTACCAGGGCATCACGAAAAAACAGGTCACAGTATTGATTCAAAATCGGCTTTCGTCATCGAAAAGGAGAAGAAATTATCAGCCCGTTTGTTCCTTGAACCATTTTGCATGTAATCTACTGGCACACGCGATTGACCGGACACAGGGACCCCTCCCTGAGCTGTGAAAGACTGCCCTCTCGGATGTAGGGAGGGGTCAGCATTACTTCATTCAGCACATATATAATAAAGACCGCCATGCACCTCGTTCATTGTGAACAAGGCACCCGTATTGGGTGCAGAAACGCCAAAAACATTCCCGTTTTTCTTTTTGCTTTTCGATTGGCGAGTGCTCGTTCAACCATCTCGCAATTTTTGTGTTATACACGGCATTTAGTTGTTTTTTTTTTTTTTCCGGTACCCTTGGCAAACTATGTGAAGAACGTTGCTTATATTTGACCCACTGTGGTTGCTCAGTGGTTACATGGTATTGGGCTGCTGAGCACGAGGTCGCGGGAACGAATCCCGGCCACGGCGGTCGCATTTTGATGGGGGCGAAATGCAGAAAACACCTGTGTACTTCGATTTAGGTGCACGTTAAAGAACCCCAGGTGGTCTAAATTAATCCGGAGTCCCACACTACGGCGTGCCTCATAATCAGATGGTGGTTCTGGCACGTAAAACCCCATAATTTAATTTAAATTTTAAAATTTTGCTTACATTTATTTGATGTATGAAGCTATGTTCTGAGTGGAGAGTGAAAAATGTTTATTCTGTGTAGGTTCATTACAGCTTTGTAGAAAGTTACTCATTCAAGCATTCCAGGGTGCCATATACTGCCACAAATTGAAATGTTTCCCAAAATCCTAAAACAAGTGCACGTTATACGAACTTGAAATTTTGTCAGGATATGAAGAATTTTGAGTGAGATGCCTTGCTAAACATTCACGTTCCTGCTTTAAATGGAATTGCTGCAGATAATTGCTAAACCCTTATTTTCCATGTGTTTCTTGTGAGTCGTATGAGACTCGTAATTTGTTTCTCCGGTGTCCTCGGTGAGCTAAACAAGGTATCTTGCTTATATCTGGGGAAAGCTAGGAGCTATAAAGAAAGTTAAAATTAATTTATAGGGTTTTACGTGCCAAAAATACGATCTAATTATGAGGCACGCTGTAGTGGGGGAAAACAGGTGTTTTCGCATATCGAAAGCTAGGAGTATGGTGTGGGTAATGTGTAGGGGATGTTTCAAATGAACAGGTTAAATGCGCCTTTTCCAGCAAATTACATGTGCAAGTGGTCCACAGTGTTATTAGTGTGTTTATGAGCACTGTAAAAAGGAGAAGAAATAATAATCCCGCATCGAGGTGCATGGCGGTCTTTATTATATACGTGCCGAATGACGTAATGCGTTTGTGTATAGTAGCTCAGGGAAGGGGTCCCCATGTCCGGTCAATCGCGTGTGCTTACTGCTGTGCTGGCATAATTACAACAACAAATGAGGTCTAATTTTGCGAACATAAGGGGAGTAATACACCAAGTTTATGTGCGATGGTAAATGTTTGTTGATCAAACACAGCTTTAAAACATCTCAAGCAAGCCTTTGCATGTATCACTACTGTTATTAGAGCGAAAGCTGTACTACTACTGGTACAAACCCAGAAAACGCTTCGTTCCGTAAATCTGACCATGCTCAGTCAAGGTCAAACTGGGACATAGCCTGCCATTACCGGCGGCTGCTGTCGACGCCGCGTGGGCTTCCATATCTTGAAAGCAATCTGTGATGTGAACAAAGTGGGTGGTCACGCGCGCCTCATCTTCAAAGCGATTTGCGATGTGTACACAGTGCGCCCAGTGCTGGTAGCTTCGTATGCGCTGTGCTTTCGACGTTTAGTTCGCGTTGAAGCGAGACGCAGCATGAAGGTCAATTTGCTCGCTGCTGCTGCTGCGCCGAGCAGCGTCTGTGTGTTGTCTTGTGGCACAATTGTAGATGCGGTAGTTGCTGACGGCGCCGAGCAGTGTCTGTGTCCTTTCTCAAAGCAAGCAAAACTGTGCTATTGCTCGACAAACTTAGTTTAACCACGTTCAACCGTGGCAAATCTTTGGCCATGTTTCCCAATGTCAACTCTGTGTTTCAGAAATTTTGTACTTTAGAAGAATAAGCAGCATTTTAAATGCATTGTGTCGCGAAGTTCTAACGTTAGTAGCTTATTTAGAAGCGTTACAAATGATTATTTTTTACTTTTTTTAGATTTTTTTTTTTTTTACTTTTTCATGCGTGATATGGTAGGCTCGCCTTGTGTCCTCATTGAACTAAAAAAGGCACCTTCTTCATGTTTGGTGACTGCAAGGACCAGGTAATGGGTGATGTGTAGGTAAAGTTTAAAATGCATGGGTAATTTGGGCTTTCGCAATAAATTCCCTATGCAAGGGCTCTAAATCACTCTTTTCTCTTCCCGTGCGAGCAAGAGAAAAGGGGAAGGGGAGCTCGCTCGCGGTAACGTGATCAAGCGCACGCGAGGGGAGGAAGGGAGTGTGGGATGTTAAAAATCAATTAAATTATGGGGTTATACGTGTCAAAACCACGATCTGATGAAGCATGCCGTAGTGGGGGACTCCGGAAATTTGGATCACCTGAGGTTCTAACGTGCACCTAAATCTAAGTACACGGGTGAAGGGATGTGAAGATATTGATGACACGGGGCCCTCCCGACACGGCATGAAAACCGTGTCTTTCTTCATTTTCTTCATTCAAATTTGCTTTTTTCGATTGCCCGATAATTCGGAAAATTTCGCAGCCCTTTATCCGTGTAAGAAAAATAGAACAGGCGACTGTACTTATTTATATAAAAGGTCAAATTTAAATATGGCGAAATTTCAATATAACGAAGCAAATTGCAGATTTTACAGACTTCGTTATATCGAAGTTTATCTGTATTAAAGCTTGAAGTGCATTTTTGACGGCTTTGGACTACGATTAAGTCTAAAAAAGAGAAAAAACACGTTGCTCGTTGCATGTGTCAATTAAAATTTGATTGCTCTGAAAAAAACTAGATTTCGTGTAAATAAGAAAAAATTAATCAGGACTGATCACTGAAGCTGTGGCGACACTGCGTTGATGAACAGGACTTCGTGCATACAGAACGAACACCCACGTCCCATAAACGGCGGATATCGTCAAAGTGCCGACTTCTTTTTCTATGTAAACTTCCTGCTGGAAATCACGCAGTCTAAATTCCTCATTCCGGACAACGGGAAACTTGGAGTTACGCGTGCCGGAAACCTCTGTGGTCAAGTGTGCGAATATTAGGCATGATCGCAACACGAGAAATGTGAGCGTATGCATATGGTCACTGGTACTAAGTGGTTCATTTGGAAAGGAAGGGGTTGGCGCTATCTTCTGCAGCCCTTGAGGGAGCACGGCTCAGCGCCAGTCAACTGGTTAGGAGTGGCAGTGGTTTCCATTACCCTCTCTCCGTTTCATCGCAGGCGCCGGCCGGAAACGGGTGAGCGTCTGGCAACTCGCGCGCCGCTTGGTGTCATGCCGGTGCAGCGCGCACGTGGGTTGGTAAATTTTGTCGCCTCTTACCAGAGTAGTTTCGGTTGCCTGTAGTTTATCAGAACGATGAGTACAAAGCGCAAGGCTGGTGCCGAAAAACACGGCAAGAGGAAGAAGACTCACGCCAACACCTGGTAAGTCAACAGGAGCTGTCGGAAGCGAGTTGCGACCGCTATCGAGTCGAGCTGTTGCACGTTATTCGGTTTGCATGACGATGATCCTCGCGGATCAGAAGCCACATCTCTCGGGGACCTTTTACTCTGTACAGGCACTGCAATTGTGGGGTTTCACCCTAATCTCATTTAGTGCGCGTCATACGACTGCGGTGTTTCGGCGACCGCATAAATACGCTGCCGCCGCAGTCACCGGCGCAGTACGCATCACGACAGGCGTGCAAACGTCTGTCACTGCGTACACACTTCTACAATGGCGTTCTTCGTCTTGCTGTGTCTCGTCGTCGCCGTGAAGGTGTATAAGAAAGTCTCGCCCAATGGTAAGGTCACCGTCTACATCGGCAAGCGGGACTTTGCGCAGCGGGGCGACAGCTGCGATCCCGTTGAAGGCGTTGTCGTGGTTGACAACGACTACCTCAAGGGCAGGAAAGTCTTCGGCCAGGTGATCACCACTTTCCGATACGGTCGAGAAGAGGACGAGGTGATGGGATTGCACTTTTACCGACAGTTATATCTTGCCCATGACCAGATAGTTCCCGAGCGCAACCAGGTTACCCAAGTGTCTGATCTCCAGCAGCGCTTGCTTCGCAAACTGGGCAACAGCGCGTACTCCTTCAGCTTCAGCCTCCCGGCGAATGCGCCCATGTCCGTCACGCTCCAGCCTGGTCCCAGCGACCGCGGCAAACCGCTGGGTGTCGAGTACGAGCTACGTGTGTATGTCGCAGAGGACGATCAGCAGAAAGCGCACCGGCGCAGCACCGTCAACATGGCCATCCGCAAAGTGCAATACGCGCCGCTCACGCAGAGCGAGCGCCAGCCGACGACCGTGGTCTGCAAGGGCTTCACGCTCAGTCCTGGCAAAGTGGAACTCGAGGTCGTGCTCGACAAAGAGATCTACTTCCACGACGACAAGATCAACGCGCACGTGTCCGTTTCCAATTACTCCAAGAAGAACGTCCGAAACATCAAGGTCCTGGTGCTGCAGAACACAGAGGTGACGCTTGTGCATGGTCATTACTCCAAGGTGGTGGCATCCGTGGACAGCAGCGAAAACTGCCCGATTCTTCCTGGTGCGGCTTTCACCAAGGTGTTCCATCTCCTGCCGTTGGCATCGGAAAATCGAGACCGGAGAGGCATTGCTTTGGATGGTCTGTTAAAGGAGACTGACGCCTGCCTGGCTTCCTCCACACTGAACCACGAGGATGCGATCGGCATTATCATTTCCTATATCCTCAGAGTGCAGCTGTACCTGGGACCCATGGCTGGGGACTTGATTGCCGACGTTCCTTTCAAGCTTGCCAAGGCTGAGCCCGAGGAAGTCTATCCAAAACTGCTGGAAAAGAGAATCATTGACCGATCAAAGTTCAAGAAGCAGTTGACCAGGGAGATGAGCACCAATCTTGTGTTTGAGGACTTTCAATGGCACAGGCAAATCAGTGAAGATGGGGAGTAGCTACGAAATTCTTTTTTGTTCAAGTAGATTACTTTTTGTTGCTTTGGTTCACTGCTGTTTTTATGCATCAGTTCTTTCCTTTAGTTGCATGTCAAGAATTGGAACATTGTGGTACTTCCTGTTGGTAGCACATGTTTGTAATTATAACCTCATGTTAATAAAGAATAATCTAAGTAATGTGCTCTTCATTACTGCTTCATGTTGGTGACATGTGCTAGAACCTAATGCACAGATGTTGCCACATCTGAAGCTGTAGCATTCTACTTGTGAGACAGGCTGACAAGTTCACTTTTCTGTAATGCTGCATTGATATGCTAATAGTGAGGTTACCGCTGAGATACAAGGGACGACGGATAGCAGGAAATGTGTCATTATAAATATTCCTCCACTAGGTAAGATGACCGCTGACCAACTTGGAAGACATGTGAAGGTACAGTATCTACAGGTACAGAAAGTTCATAGTTGTTCCTAAAGTTGGCGCAAATTAAGAAAGACCTGTATAGCTTGGGAGCAGTTATTGATGTTAAGTGAATGGAAAACTGCACGCAAGGTGAATCACTTGCTGCCTGTGAACAGGTGTACCAGTTTACTGAAAAGATGTTTGCGCCTTTCTCTTTTATACGGTTCAAAAAGCCATTTCCTCTTCTTTGCACCTGTAAGCACTACCAAGTACAGGACGAGCACGTGCCGGAGCTGCTGGAATGGTTTTAGTAAAGTTTTAAAGAATTTGTTCATTGACAGTTCATTTAATGAGGGAAAAGACTTGTCAAAGTTGATTGACCACATAAATATTGTTGTGGCAACATTCCCAGTTAGATACACATGTAAAGAGATGGCTTGCACTGACATCATCCTAGGCGCCATGTTGGTGAACAAGCACGGTGAGCATTAGTGTCCGTTGGCATCTCTTGCGGCGCCAACAAAGCCGGTAGTGCAGGGACCTCTATTAAGCTTTCCTTCCTCTGTGGAAGCAAGTGACCTGTGGCAGTAAATATGATACATTGACTTCATCCTAGGCGCCATATTGGAGCACCATCACAGTGAGAAGCTTTGTCTGTGATGTCATATGCAAGCTGTCTACAAGTTATGTGTGAAGCAGGCTTCTCTTTACTAATCCTGCTGCGGAGAAGGCAGCTTTAATAAAGAATAGCTTTTTAGTTACACATGCACATGGAGACAGCCTTTGAGTTTCTTTAAAAATATGGTGTGTGCGCTGTTGTCTGTGGAAAACGGTTATATTCTGACACAAATGCTCAGTGGCCAGTGCCTCGATTTGTCAATTAATTCGCCGTTGCTCTGCGATCAGCTAGCCTCCTAGTTAGCTCAGTTGGCAGAGCGACCCAAGAGCAGTGCTGCAGGAGAACCACTTCTTTTTTTCTTTAATCATGTGCTGTCCTCCAACTGTGAAATGCATAAAAAGGCTGAAAGCTGTCATGTGCATGGTATGGGTTTTCCTTTCTGGTTGTCTTGCTCCAATGCCTGGTAAAGAAATTCTGACTCCCTGAAAGATTTCTTCTCACATGATAATATTAAACATTTGAGCAGTTCCATTGTTGTATATAGTACATAAACCTTGTTTATTTTGTCCGACTAGATTGCCTCATTTTGACCTTTCATTCTTTTCTTTCAGCACCAATAGTGCCACAAGTGTCCTGAGCCAGAAATATGAGACACCGCTTCAATTTCTGGAGTTCCTGCTCACACCATTGTCACTGCAAGCATTCGTACAAAAGCACTGGGAGAAAGAGCCCTTTGTTTCTCAGAGGCATCCCAGCCAGGCAGAATTTTGGTCGCCACTTTTTGGGAAAGACCATTTTTTTGCTTTGCTCAAAGAAAAACAAGTCTACTTTGTTAAGGATGTTGCTGTGTGCAAGTATGAAGGTGGCAAGAGGACAAACTTTGAGAGGCAAGGACGAGCCACAGAGGCCAAGATAAGGAAGTTGTTTGAAGGTGACAAAGCCACCTTGCAAGTCCACCAGCCGCAACGATGGGTGGTAATATACTTTTCTCTTTTCTATGTAACTTGCTTGTCTTGGTTGTCATTTTTTGTTTACACTTTACAAAAATAATAAATATTAAAAATGCTTATAGAAAAGTTCGAGATGCGACTTTAGTCCTGAAAAAAAAAAAATGAAAACAACTGTCCATCCAGGAGCTGGAAGTAAGCGTAACCTTGAAATAGTTTTAATTACGTCATCAAATACATGTTTGATGCTCATCACAATCATTCAATACAATCAAGTAGACCAGTGAAAGACAGATAAGTGCAACTCTTAACAGATAGCATGGCTCTGCAAGAACATTGCTAAAACCTGGCTCATGCTACTGACAAGTTTGTCATGCTTAAATATTGGTGACACTTAAATATTTTGTTTTAGCTTGTGCTGACTGAGCATTCATAAGGATTTAATGACATAACTGATTGGAAATCTCTCCCTTCTTTTATTGCTTTTGTACTAGTTCCTGCCTTTGATTGCGTTGCTTTTGTCATAGTCTAGAATAATCAGTGCTGCTTACTTTTATTTTTTTACACCTCCGAAATTTCTGAAACGTTGACATTGACAAGGGCTGCAGTGGGGGCTTGTTGATGATTCATGAGGGACACTTTCGATGCAGCGTAAAACGTAACACAGAAGAAGGCACAAGTAAAAAGACAACACACAGTGCTACTAGCAACAACAATGTTTATTCTTAAAACCAGACCGCTTATATACCACATGCACCATAGCAGACATAGATCACGTGGAAGCACCGAGAAACATGCGCGATTGAATTCACACTATCAAACCATATTTAATGACCTGCGATAACCTACCAGAACAACTTGTCACCGCTTACGCTGGAAATCTAACTCCTTAGGAGACAACGCTATCGACGACTTGCTAATGCACAATTCACCAAGTACATCGATAAGCTCTGCCTCAACAGTCAATTGGGTGATCTCTTCCTTATATCGACCAACAATAATGGTTTTGTCAAACAAAGCACGGCATCCACATGCCTGGATATGGAGGGCGAGAAACCCATCAGGCGGCAGCTTTTCTGTTTTGTTTTCGTGCTCTCTCAACCGCTCATTTATGTGCCTACTGGTTTCAGTGAGTGAGTGAAACTTTATTGAAACCAGCGGATTAAGGCCTGGGCCTAGGCCACGTCAGGAACTGTAGAGAGACCCTGTCTTCCAGCCGCCTCTCGAGCTCACTGGATGGCCCATAGTTGGTCTTGCAGATCTGAGCTGATCAGCGCGGCTTTCCACCGCACCCCAAGATGTTCTGAGGAGACTGCATTTTTATCTTGTACATGTGCACAATCCCATAGAATGTGTTCTAGGGTGGCGTGTTCTGTCCTACATAATTTACACAAGTCATCTGTGTACAAGTTGGGGTAGATGTGATGTAGATGCACAGAGTTGGGGAAGGTTCTGGTTTGAAGCAGCCTCCACTCAACCGCCTGAGATCTGTCTAATTTGCAGCTAGGAGGTGGGAATCTGCACCTCGACTTTTTGTAGAAGCGGGTGATGTCGCAGAATCTGAACATTCTGTCCCTTTCCTTCCAGGCCTCTCCTCCTGTTCTTTTGGGGGAAGCTTCTTCGCGAGCGCGGTAAATGAGACCTCGCGTGACGCGGTGGGCTTCCTCCTTGAGGTTGGGAGCGGAGGACTGTGTGGGCTGGGAACCACATGATGTATCTCTCTTCGAATTCCTCTGATGATATGAGCTGGGCTTTCCCGTGGAGTATGTTAGCTGCCTCGGGCGATATTCTTCCTCGCGCGTAGTTTCTGATGGCCGACATATTTCTTCCCACGAGCGAAAGAAATACTATACACCACAAATGCCTTGCAATCTACCAACTTGTTGTTAAGCCCTTTTGTGCACTCATCTTTTTCTGTCCTAGAAATTTGTCTTCATACAGAGCCCTCCAAGCTTATCGGGTACTGAAAAAGCCACCCAAATGTTATCGTGGAGTGCCACCTTTTTGAGATTATGTGAAAGTTGGTTAACATAGGGCATTACGGCTGTGCTTGACATCGAGTGTGCTACATCTTTCTACAGGATGGTCTCTGGGAAGTCCTAGAGAAACTGGAGTGTTTCTTTGGCTGCCTAGTGGGATGTAATGTCTACATCACTCCCCCATCTGCACAAGGTTTGGCCCCTCATTATGATGATGTTGAGGCAAGTTTTTGTCAGCTTTCCCAAAGGAGTCGCGCTTGCATTTATGCTAAGACAAATTCCTGAAGAATTTGTCAGAATAGTTGGTAAGAAAATGTGGGATTATTGCTTCCACATGGCTCACCACAGTCCTGAAACACGCGAGTAGCATTGAACAGTACAATAGAATTCACCAGCAAGCTGTGCAAAAGTATTCATCTTGTCTTTGGCATAGCATGTTTTTGCAATTTTATTATCTAACATTGAGCAAGTCTGTGCAAAATAAAGAAAATGTGGATTTAAATGTTCTTGTATCTTACATGTTAAGGACAGTGATAGTGCATGGAGCAAGTTGTCTGTTCTCTCAGCTTCATAAGATGTGATAATCTTTTGTTGTATATTTTAGTTTGAGAACTAAGGAATAAGGATTCACTTTCAAGCCTGTAGTCAGAAAATGTTCTGGTTTCCCCCAAAACCACTGTATTAGGGTTGTTTTTAATGGGTGTTCTACTTTTTGTTTTAAAAATGGAAGTCATCAAAGAACTGGGTTGGAAATAAAAGACAAATAGAAAAGAATAGTTGCATATGTTTTTTGTCCAATCTTTGGTTTTTCATTTGAAATTTGATGCTAAATCAGTGTGACATTTTGGCTCGTGTTGTTTGACCACTGAAAAATATTTATATTGTTGATTCACAAAAAGGAAACCTCTGAGAGAGAGAAAGAAATGAAAATTACTTTGATGTCAGCTGGTTTTTTTATGGAAGCTTAGTGGTCTTTATTAATATCTTAAAAAGTGAGACCTAATTATCACTCTTCAAATTTTAATATGCATTAAAGCTTATTGCTACTTGCCTGTTACTGCAGCACAAATATACAGGGTGTTTCAGCGAACACTTTTAAAGTTGCCTGTGGCAGATAGCCCAATTCTAGTTAATGAGCTGGTCTACTCGAAGAGGCGGACATTACTTGCACAACCAATTGAAATGCATAATCGACTAATTAACAAAAATCACTAATGAAGTTTTTAACTAATTACCTGATTGTCCATATTGCAATTTACAAATTGTAGCCGTGGAATTCGCAAGGCGGATACACTTGGAATCATTTCTCAGGATGACACCACTTTTGAGATATCAATTCCCGAACTTTGCGGAGAAATGCATTGGCGTTCCAGTTAATTTTGTGCTTCCATGCATAAAGTGACATTTTTTAAAGAATTTAATGGAACGCCAATGCATTTCTCCGCGAAGTTCGGGAATTAGTATCTCCAAACTGGTGTCATCCTGAGAAGTAATTCTAAGTGTATCCGCCTTGTGAACTTCACGGCTACTATTTGTAATTTGCAATATGGGCCATCAGGCACTTAGTTAAAAACTTAATTAGTGAATTTTTGTTAATTAGTCGATTATGCATTTCAATTGTTTGTGCAAGTAATGTCCGCCTCTTCGAGTAGACCAGCTCATTAACTAGAATTGGGTTATCTGCCACAGGCAAGCTTTAAGAATTTTCGAAAGTGTTCGCTGAAACACCCTGTATACTTTCTCTAATGAAATGCTTTGCAGGTATTTATTGTCCAATTAGAAGGTGAAAAAAGCTGGAAGCTTTACAAGCCACCTGTAGAGTTGCCTCGCACCTACAGCAAGGATTTCAGTGCTGATGAAATTGGCCAGCCAACTCATGAGTTTACGCTAAAGGTTAGTGGGCAGCTGCTTCTTTTTTTTTTCCCCTATCAGCTTTAGTATATTCATTACTAGATGGAGAATGTTTTTTCAGCTTCTTGGTGTTATGATCATCCTCAATGTAGTTTTACTACATCTGCTCAGGCCTAACTGGTGCCTTGTAGAACGAGAACCTGTCATGGTTACCTTTTTGTTCATATATATCTATTTTCTCTTCAAAATAATTTCTCTAACCTTGAGTACAAATATATTTCATGTTCTTTTGCTGGTCATCCCTTTGTTAGCTATGAAAGTAAGTGTATGTTTTGTTAAGTGTAGGTATATAAGTGTGTATATTATCCATGCAATGGTTGTGGGGTTGCTCTAAGTGTCATTTATGTGTATTATATCTACAGAGTGATATAGCATTGTGGAATCCGTTTAATGTGCACATCATGTACACACTGATGATGTGCACAATGTACACACTGATGTGAACATCAGTGTGTTAATTTGGGTGATAGCCATTTGGTTAGCATTCATTCATTTATTATTTCTTTTGGGGAGCGCGGAACTAGTGTAACTGTTAATCACCTTTTTTTTTTTTCCTACCTTACCCATCACATTGATGGCGATAATGTTTATTATTATTTTAACAGCGAATCGGTTTAAGCCAGCCGTAATTTGTGGTGCGTATCAAGAACCTACCAAGAACGAAAAGAAAATAAACTTTCTTGGCCGAAGCGGGATTCGAACCTGCGTACCCCTGGTCCCAAAGCGAGCGTCGTAACTACTAGGCTATACAGCCACACTTGCAGAACATGCATTTATGGGAACCATATGATTGCGTTCGAGCGTCGTCATCGTCTTCCACAGCTGGCGCGTTCGTACGCTTGTGCTCTGCGAGGTGAAGAGGTTTTGCGCACTACGAGAGCGAGAGAGATAGAGATAGACGCATTCACGGAACATGCAGTGTCGTCAATGGAACGTGGTGTTGGTGTTGCAAGCTGCGCTATGCAACGCTCAGTGACGGCCGTAAGTCCGAGACGCGCAAAAAGAAATTATCATCATCATGAGTATTAAGAAGAAAAGTATGCGCGCACTTCCGCAAAATGCTGGGCTATGATCATCCAGCTTCGCTGTTTCAAGCGTTTTATTATTATTATTATTATCATCATCATCATCATCATCATCTTTCTTCTACAAAAGCCCGCCAATGCTGTGTGATTGATTCAAACCAACAACACTGAAGGTCAAAGCTTTCTATTAATCTGCCATTTTGAGAATGAAGTACTTGTGCTGGATTCATAAAGATTTTCTGTGGATTCCTTTTGACTTTCACTGGGTATTAAATGGCTTAGGTTGGGTTATAGTGTTTCCTGTCAGGTTCGCTCACATGGGCAAAGGAGGATTCTTAAAACTCATGAGGAGCTGAGCTCATCTTTGCTTTTATTAATGGTATCTCTTTTTTTTTTAAATGCTCTTCGGACAAGTGAGCTTAGCAGCAGCATTTAAGCACTTAATCTGCAGCTGTTGCAGCAGTTCATTGTATCTGCAGTCTTATCTGTTATCCATTTCAAAGCCAGGAGACTTGCTGTACATGCCACGTGGAACCATTCACCAGGCTTTGACACCCGAGTCTTCAGGCACTCACTCCACTCATATCACCATAAGTACTTACCAGAATCAGTAAGTACTTCCATGCTTACTTTTTTCACATAAAAGTGTGCACTTGCCTGCCACGTGGTCCAAGTCTGTGTTATCTGCTGCCATTCCAACACTACCACTGTCTCTCTTAAGTTTCTGGCACACTTAGTGATAAACTAGGGAGTCTGTGGCTTCACTGACGAGTGAGTAAGATTAAAGAAAAGGTGCGCAAAGGAATTTTTTAAATTCCCTTTACTATAGTCGAAAGCAAGAAATAGGCAGTTCTATAGCATTGGCACTGCTGCTTTCATAACGACTGTTCATAAGTAGATCCTGAATCCTGATTTTTGCCTCCACTTAGTTGGGAAATGTAAATTTCTTCGCTTCAAGGTATGCTCCACAGCCTGTACAGTCACCAGCCCGGGATCCGCTTTGTCTTCTCAGCTAACTTTTGCTACTCCTTTATGTGCATTATTTATGCACATTTATTGCGGCTCTTCATACAAACCATTAAATACACAAAGGGCACCAAAAAACTACACCAAAATAGCCAATAGCTGTTTTCCTTAAGCTGTACTGCTTTGCAGGAGGAATTAGAAAAATCACGGCTATAGAGGGTGTGTTATTCGAACTACACTTTAATTATTTTTAGGAAGATGAACATTGCATGTATTTTTGGGGGTGCTTAAATATTTTAAGCTTTCATAGATTGATGTCGTACCCAGTCATTGCCCCCATGTATTGGATTAGTTTTATGTGGCAGTTAGATCAACAACCTTATATTTTCATGGACTCTCTCTAACTTAGAAAGTTTTGTTGCTATTAAAAGAAAGAATGAATGCTCTACGGAAGGTTGTGATTGCTCAGTTATTTGATGCCAAAAACAATTGCGACACCAACATTGCAACCATTAGTGTTGTATACCTCTTCAACCATCCAGTCATCAACATTAGTACTGAAAGAAAAACTTTCTTGCTTTTGTAAAAATTGTTTAGTTAGTAAGCTTTTCATTTCATTGTTACTCTCCAGGTAGTATATGCTTGTGCACTTTTGCATAAGCTTCTAAATGATTGCCTAAGCTAGAAACTGGACTCTTAGGTGCTTTGTTTTTGTCACACCTGTGGATTTTGGCAGTCATCCTTGCTTCAAGAGAATAAATTGGCTTTTGGGGTAGCCAGCTCATTGTCATTGCCTTGCTTTGAGTGTTGGCACTGTGTTGTGAACATACTGTTCATGAAAGTGAGTGCAGCAGGCATACAAAGACATTTGAGACTGCATACAAGAGCTGAAAATATCAACATCGTGTAACGTAAGGTATTTTGTTGTAATACGTCTTGTGGCACAACAAAATACCTTACTTTACCATGTTGATATTTTCAGCTCTTGTATTTGCTCATTATCTGACTTCTGTCATTGATGTAGTAATTCAATTTTTTTTGTTGCATTTTACCACTGTTCTTTCAGGTTTTTTGTTTTGTTTGTTGTTTTTATTTTCTGTTCTTTGTGTAACACAAGTGCACCAATACTATGGCAAAGAGCTGTTCTTGAACACTTTCAGAAATAAATGAAATGAATTACCATTCTAAGTTTCCAAGTCACTACCGATTTGTCAACAAACAATTGGCAGTTAAGCTATTAAGAAACCAAACCAAGTTTTAAGTAATTGCAATGCCTGTGTATCACGGGTTTTAAAGGGACACCAAAGTTCAGCCCGGTGAAGTATTTTTCAGGATTTGATTTTCATTTATTTGGTGGAAAAAAAGGTTAGTTGTTAGAAGATAAAATCAATGCTAGGTGTTCCCGTACTGAATTTCGCACCACTGGAAATAGGTGCTAGTGAGTTAGTGTGATGTTACAGTCTTCAAAGTATTCTGACAGGTATTTCGAGCTCGTCCTCTATTTTTTTTACCTTCTCTGACTTACCAAGGCTATGCTCATACAAGTAAGAGTGACATTTTTAGTATTTTGGAAATATTACTTACTAAACCAGCTTAATTTAAAAGTCCTTCTTTGGCATCCTTTTATGGTGAGAACACTGAGAATTGCCTGGTACTATGTTTCAGTGTACGTTCACGTGCATAGTTATTGTTATCTGCTCCTGTACTGATGTGTGTATTTCTTGTTGTCTGATCCTATATGCTTTCCTGTTTCTGTTACCTATGTCTGGTTCCTGTTCCTAAGCCATGTGTGGCTGAGTGTCCATTTGCATGTCATTGTGTAAACTCTCAGCGGTTTCGTTTCTCATTTTTATACAGCACAATAGGCGACTGTCTTAAGAGTCTTGTACCGGATTTAGTTGATGCTGCTCAGGACTCCTGCCTGCAACTGAGAAAAGGCCTTCCCATGCAGTTTCTTCCACATTCAAGGCTAACCAAGGTAATATAACCACATGCATTCATGTGAATTGTTGTCAACCTCTCTTTCTTGAAGTAGAAAAATTTGCACTGTTCAATGTGTGTTAGTACTAGCTGCTACTATATCAATAAAATGTCGGCCTTGTCAAGGAAAAGAAAAACTTCGGTTGGTGCACCCAAGTCAAATTGAGCAAATGGCCCTCTCTTGTTCAACAAGCATAAATCTTAATCATAATCCCATCTTAAACTTGTAACTGATGTCTTCAAATTGAAATTCTATAACATTGGTGCTTTTACAGCAAAGCTTTTGTATGTGGTTAGGTTCTGGCAGATCGCATCCGCGAACAAAACGACACATAGAATAATTTTCGGCAGCAGATATATATCGGTTTATGTATAAAGTGCCTTAGCACAGGTGTCAAAATAGATGTTAGCTTAAAGAATATCAGGCGATTTTAAAGTGATTCACGACAATATCATCAAAAATAAGATTGCCCAAATTGGTTAATAGATATGCAGACAGTGGCATACCAAGTATTTCTCAAGTGGGGGCAAACCACAAACGATCTGACCTCTCCATCCCTCCCTGCCTCTCTCTCTTTATGCATATATATATATATATATACACACACATATATATAGTGAAAGCTCGTGAATTCGACCCCCGTTAATTCAGAAAATCGGTTAATTCGACCTGCGCTCCTGGTCCCTACAATTATATACAGGAGTCTATGAAGCGGAACTCTCATTAATTTGGCAAAAGTTTAGCGCAGTGCAATAGGTTAATTCGACCTAGCGTTGCAGCCTGCGATCTCGCTCAGTAGATGCGAAGAGAACAATGTTTCACGCCACGACGTGACGGAAAAATATGGCGTGAAGAGAACCCTGACCACGTACGTCAAGAATGAGAGCAACATCATGGAGGCATTGGACAGTGCGTCCTACAGTGACAAAAGAAAACTGCTGCGGACAGCGGCTCATCTGGAACTCGAAGATGCCAGTACTGAGATGGATCAGAAATGCACGCGATGCCAACCTCCCTGTGAGTGGGCCTCTAATTTGTGCCCAAGCTGAGAGGTTCGCCGCGGAAAATGAACATTGAAGAGTTTAAAGCTTCCGAAGGTTCGCTTGCTCATTTCAAAAGCCGCCACAATCATAATTTTAAGAGTGTGTGCGGCGAAAGAGCTGCCGTGGACGAAGGCATAGGTCGAGGAGTGGCAAAACGTTGGGCTTCCTGAACACCTGGTATGACGCTCGGAATGTATTTAACGCCGACGAAACAGTGCTGTTGGTGCATCTGGCACGGAGCATCTGACAGCTATTAGAGCTATTGTCGCCTCTCAAATTCGCTCGAAAAAACAGACGAAGATTACAAACTTATTGGCAAATAAAGCTACGTCATGCTAGGGAAAATTTCACATTTTTGTTGTTCATTCGATATTTCGACAATCGGATAATTCGACAATTTTTCGCGGTCCCATCAGTGTCGAATTAACAAACTTTTACTGTATATATATGCGACGTCTGTTAGAAAAGTATCCGCCCTTATTTTTTACTATTATTTTTTTTGTGAACACCCGATGGATATGAAACAAGTGCGCTTCCATCAGCCGACCTTGAACCTTCGTGCGCATGCGCAAATTTTTTCCCACCTGCCGATAGCGTCAGTCGCTGGGACGCAGCATTTGAGTGAGGTAGTGCACAGTGCTCTTGTCAGTTTTTTCATTGCAAGGAAAATGACGGAGCGACTGGAGCAGCGCTACTGCATCAAATTTTGCCAGAAACTGGGCCAAGTGGAAACCATTCGGAAGATTCAGACGGCTTTTGGTAATAATGTTAGGAGCAGCACACAGATTAAGGAGTGGTACAACCGGCTTAAAGACGGCCGCACATCAGTGGAGAGCGAGCCACGCTCCGTTCGGCCAATGCCGAAATGACTAGGTCATTGCCGAAGTGAACGCTGTGGTGATGCGGGACCGTCGTGTGTCTATCCGAGAAATTGCGGAATAGGTGGGCATCAGCACTTTTTCTGCACATTCCATTATGACCGAAGATTTGGCCATGAAGAGAGTCGCGGCGAAATTCGTGCCGAAGCTGCTCACGGTGGATCAAGAGCAACGCCCCTGTTGAAGTCTCACAGGACATGCTAGACTCCACAAACAGTGATCCCGACTTCATGAACACCATAATCACTGGTGACGAGTCTTGGGTGTATGGGTGCGACCCGGAAACCAAATCCCAGTCGTCACAGCAGAAGCATTCCACGTAACCAGTACCAAAGAAAGCCCACCAGGTGTGCAGCAACATCAAAGTGATGCTGACTGCTTTCTTTGACTCCTGCAGTGTGGTACACCATGAGTACGCACCACAGGGTCAAACAATCACCAAAGAGTACTACAGGGATGTCCTCGGTCGCCTACGTGATGCTGTGCGGCGCAAGAGACCGGAGTTAAGGTCAACAGGAAATTGGCGCATCCATCACGACAATGCTCCTGCACATTCCTCGCACTTGATTCAGACTTTTTTGTTGAAAAACCAGACTCCTGTAGTTCAACAGGCTCCTTACTGTCCTGATATGGCCCCCTGCGACTTCTGGCTGTTTCCCAAAATCAAGAGGCCATTGAAAGGAGCACGATTTCAGACTAGAGAAGACATTATGGCTGCAACTACAGCTGAGCTAAACTCCATTCCGAAAGAGCGCCTTCTCGGAATGCTTCCAACAATAGCAGCACCGCTGGGAGAAGTGTGTGGAGTCCCAAGGAGACTACTTTAAGGGTGATTAGGCTTCCAACGCTTCACTTATGCCAGTTTTTTTTCTTCGGCCAAAGGTCGGATACAAGAGACCTCGTATATAGCGAAAATTTATTTGGATTTGCATTTATTTCTTGCAACTATATAAAATCTAAAGATGTTGCAAGGACAAAAGGCAATGAGCACTTCACAGACGTCCCGGATCCCGCCTAGTAGCAGCAGTGCGGCGCACATGAAAAATGCACATTTGCTACAAACAATTTTAATAATTAAACAAAGAATTGTACTTCATGTCTAAGTCGACAGCATAAATGGATCGCTAGTTTAGGTAATAGTAATATTGTTGAGGTTACACGCAACGAAGTACAATCAGCATAAATTACTTGCAATATTCATAATAAAAAAAAGACAGCAGATGTGTGCAACCTTGGCGAATTGCAACCCGATTTCCAGTGAAGCTGTTTCTTTCGAACAGTTTCTTTCGAACATAAACTTGGCATAGTGTAGCCCTATATGTTCGCAAACTTTGACCTTAGTTATGTAGTTGTAATTATGCCAGCGCAGCCATTTTACACTGCTCGTAAAACAGACTAATAACACTATAGACCACTTGCATGCATATTCTAGTGGAAAAGGCGCACTTATAGGCACCCATTTGGGACATTGCCTATACATTACACATACCATGCCCTTAATTTTCCCCAAGTATAAACAAGATGCCTTGTTTAGCTCACCGAGGACATCGGAGAAACAAACGGCACGAATCTCGTATGAAGCACGAAAACACAAGAACATTGCTTCGTACTTTAAATAAATAAAAACACCGTGCCCCGCATAGTTAACTGAGGATACCGGGGGAAAGGAACTAAATGGTGTGTATAACGCATAAAAACTGAGAAAAGTGACTATTAGGTAACTGTTTTCAGAGCCCATAAGCAACCTACACAGTGCAAATTTTGGTAGACGTCACCAAAAAGCGGCCCTCATTTATTTTTTATTTTTATTTTTTCAAAATATGAAATATCTCCTGTTTTTGCCTCAGCCGGAAAACAAATAATAGTGTAGCTCTTATTTAAAAACAGCCTGAAAATGGAATCGACAACGTCGGAAGTGACATACGCCTTTAGAAAAAAATTCAAGTCAGTGTTCTATTGGTATTGAAATGGCTCTGCACGATCGACCAAGGTCATTTTCATGAACATATCTATGTTAAGTTGTGATCATGACTTATCATAGATATGTTCGTGAAAATGACCTTGATCGATCGTGCAGAGCCATTTCAATACCGATAGAACACTGACTTGAAATTAGACAGTTAAACCTGTTAGAGGTTTAATTAAAATTTTGATGGTGATAAAGACCATCTCTCGACAGAGGTTAAATATTTCCAGCATTTGATAATCCAACGATTTCATGCTTAAGGCGCACCAGTCGTTGGGCACGGCTGGTTGTAATATTTTTTCTGGACCTCCCCCTCGCCCACAGTTAAATATTGCAAGCTGATTGTGCTTTCAAATACGGATAGTGGTTCCAAAAAATTAAACATGATCCAAGTAGCACAAGCTGACATTTGATAGTGCGGGAACCACCCAGTGCCACCACATCTTCTCTGCAATGCGAGCTTGTATGGCAAATTCCGCGTGTCATCTGCTACATCGTGTCCCAAGGAGGCACAAAAGACAATCGTCGCAGCTCAAGCAGTGGATATGCAGTAAAGAAAAGCATTGCTTATGTGTCCATTCCATTAAGAACGAAAATTTAGGTTCAGCTGTAGTTTTGTTGGACTTTCCAGCATGCAGCCGAAAGGGCCCACTTTCAAGGGGGGGGGGGACAAATAGCATACTTTGCCCCCCCCCCCCTTCTGACAGTGGGGGGGGGGGGGGCGCGAGAGCATCGGTAAGCAACTTGCAGTTCATCACAGTGACCACAAAGCAATGGTTACCATAATGATAAAGTAAAGAGAAAATAAAAGACGATAACAACGAAGTTATGTGTATGTGTCCTTATTCAGTCAATATAGCTATTAACCGTATATAGCTCAATATAGTTATCAACAAGTACAGCTTTGCTAGTCTTCCATCTTCACACAGTGGAAGGGCTCCGAATTTTAAAATTTTTATTTATTTAAATAAATAAGAATACAAGGGTATGCATGACAACAACAGATTATAACACATGAGGATGACGTGCACATTTCAAAGAAGTTCTTGAGAAGATGGCCGTGTGCACCATGAGAGCCCGCTGCTGTCACAGTGAATGAGTTCAGAGCTGGATGTATTGCTGAAGCCTGTTTTTATTGGTTAATTGAGTGATTTCTTGAAGTGGAGTGTTATTGTAGTGACCACTGTTGCCTTGGGTAATGCTGATACTATAGCTTGCGCATTCTACGCTTCTTTTTTAAGGCTGACGTGGAGACTGCTCTTGAGGCCGTATTGAAGTACGTTAAGAGCACCGATGGTCCAATGCCCATTGCTGAAGAACTTGTCCATGACTTCATGCGTACACGGCTGCCTCCTTTTGGTGTGGACCGCCAGGCCATATCAGAGACAACACCAGATGGAGAGGCACCGGGCCTGAACGATCGCATCAGGTTTCGGTACCCAAGCCATGTGACATACGTGGTGGATGGAGACTTGAGCGAAGAGAACGATGCAGCCAATGAGTCTTCATATTCGCTTGCTGAACAACCTCTGCAGCAGAATCATGGTGAGGCTGGCGTAGTAGTGCCTTGGCTTTTTTTTTTTTGCTTACTCTTATGTTCTGCTGTTTTGTCCAACAGGTAAAAAATTGGTTCTGCTGGTTACATCGGTGTTCAATGACAGGGAAAAACACATGGTTTCTGCTAGCGAAGAAGATGAAGAGGAGGAGGTAAGGGGCTCTTGCCATGTTGGGAGGGTTGTTTCTAACATACGTATTGATCCAACTCAATATCTACATGGCATGACAAGTAATCAAGAGCTATCTATGGATAGAGGCAGCTGTGCGGCTGCCATCTGTTTGTCATAATCATTTTTCATTGCACTTAATAATTAGTTTAAATTAGTTTACCAATCCTTGGGTAAGTAATATTAACTAGGGTGCAAACCTGAAAGTTGTAGGATAAATGGTTTTGAAAACTACCCATATTAGTTGTTTTTTAAGAAGCTAACTTCTGCTGAAAGTATTTCTATGTAAGTTGAACCTTTATGTAACAAACACGGATACAAATTATCTTATACAATAGACTAAATATAAAATCAATTTCTTTTACATTGATATGCTTATAATGAATAATGCTTACAATGAATATCGGATATAACAAACATATTTTTGTGTTGCATCTGACTTCTACATGACGAGGTGCGACTGTATTTACTTTTTTCGCTGTTCAGGCGAGGTAAGATTGAGCGTGCACTTCATTTTTTTGTCTTTTATTTTGAGGCCACTAGGAACCTTCAAAAAGAGCATAAAAGTTAGCCTTTCATGGACACTTGGTTCGTCTGTTTCTCAGTGTTTCTAAAGCTTTCTAATGTAGTGAAAGTAAGAGATGGGCAAATAAATTATGTGTTATATAATATACCAACCAGAACAAGTATAATGTACAGAGACACATATGGTTTCGTAGCCCTTCCTTAACTTTAAATTGTGCGTGGACAGCTTGCATGTTTGTTCTCATGATTGCTCGGAGGTGACATAGCCCAGTAGCAAACTACCCATTTTTAAAGCAGCTGTTACTGCCACGGACACATGATTTGATTTATGCAAATGTTTTTAAAATTTTTTGTGTGCTAAGCAAAAGGAAAAAAGTTTTAAAGGGGGAGAGGACAACACTATTGTTATAGCAGATGTTTGTGTATATTTTCATTGTGTTTCTGGTAGCTCTCAATTACCCATTACATTTGGGCCTCTTCAAACGTTGTTGATGAAGGTCGGCACATTGCTTTATGAGCTTAATTAGTGCTATCAACACATGCTCTTTAAAGCCATTTTGTTGCACTTTCCTTAGGAACTTGCCGTATTCACAAATTTCTTTTTCAAAGCCAAGACACCTTAGCTGCTATACATTTCTTCCTTGTGTAAATTTTAAGTTATTGCAAAAATAAGAAAGGTGTTGGAGGCAATCTTGCATAGCACTTAAGAGTACAAGGATAATAGACATAAAATGGCAACAAGACTGTTGTTATTGCAGGAAATTATGTGACATACTTGTGCTGTGGCAGTGCGTGTGTTGTCCATTTCTTTCATGTCAATGTATCATCTGTGCTGTGCAAAAATATAGCGTTCTGAACACATGCAGCAAATTCGCAGATGTTTTATTTCACTCGTGATTTTATCTAAGTATAATCAGCCTTCTTTCAAGCCAGTAAGAGATATGAGCAAAAGGGCAGCAATGTGGCAGTTGTGAATTCACCATCTGTGTCCACTATAGCAAGTCAGGCTGCAGAAAGACTCGTCTGCCTCACAGTATAAAAAATCTGTGGCATTTGGCATATGTGTACTACCTGAACTAGTGCCAGGTGTGTGTTCCATTGATGTAACACTTGTGCCTTTGTGCAGGACCTCGAGATTGCGAAGTTTCCTCTCCACTTTCTCAATGCCATTAAAAAGTTGTGTGGCAGCAACGATTTTGTACACTGTGAAGACCTCAGCTTACCATCTGATGAAGACAAGCTTCTGCTGCTCACAACACTCTGGTCTCTACATTTGCTAGAGGTTGAGGCATCCGGAACGTAGAATAATAAACATGTTATGGTTATAGCTATATCATGCATGTACATTACCAATCTTGCATTCGTTGACAGTATTGCTTTAGTGTCATCATATAATCTAGTGAGACATACTATTTGAAAAATGAACTGCATTGTTACAATTGTACTGTGCATCGATTCACTCGAAAATTGAACTTTCGTTTAGTGAAACCTGAAACAAGCAAGCCATTGGACACCTCATGCCCTGCATATTGTGGGTCTCAAGTGCCCTTAGTAGCCAAATACACTGCACACAGTAGTGCAGACACAAAAAACAGGCATTGCTAATTTTATACGAGTGACAGCTAACCAAAATACATTCAATTAATAGTTGTGTGACAAAGACATGCTGATAAATCGTAGGTGACACAGACGTCCTGCAGAGGCAAATTATCGTGCCTTAGTTATCCACATCATAAGATGGTGCTAGCATAGGAACACTCAGGCCATCTCTTGTAATAGTTGTGTGACTAATGGCAGCCTCGACTAATCGCAATGGGGTGCACGAAGGTGCCCTAATGGGACGAAAGTTGGATGAAATGGCACCCGGTACGTTTTGTCGAGGACATCAGCTCCCACTTTTGTGTATGTGTCACACAGAGAAGCCGAATGATAGAACACAGAATTGTGTGGGGAAGACAGATGTAAGGGAACGCTTGAGAGTCTAGCATTCATACAATATGAAAGGATGCCACCTGCTGAATCTTATTGTGCAGGCGCTTTTCGGAAGCATTTTGTGTCTGGGAAAGCCATCATTATTAAAATGTTGACCACGTATGTGCTCAAGGATTTTCTTAGCCTATCATTTCTGCTCTGCTGATTGGTATTAAACTCCTCTGGCACACTGCAACGTTTGTGATCCCAGTTAAAGTTAGGTTACATTCTAAATACGCTGTAGAAGGATGCGACAAACACAGATTTCCCTCGTTTCACCACTGCTGCACTGCTGTTACACGGCTCGCAGGTACAATTTACGACCAGGGCAGTCCGCATGTTGATGAAGGCGAAATGCAAACACGCTCTTGTACTTAAATCTATGTGCATGTACAATCCAGAGTTCTCCACTGCGGTGCACCTCATAACCCACTGTGCGGTTTCACAACGTTAAAATCTAGAATATAAACTTTTCCCTCTTGCCTCCACCTTCCTGTGTCGGTCACCAGCCGTGGTGGCTCAATGGATATGGTGTTCTGCTGAGCACAATGCAGCACACAGTGACAAGGTGGTATATTCTATCCTGCATGTAGCACAATCATTTGGATCAGCCCTCAAATCCATTGTTGTGCCTCCCTTAAGACTCCAATCAGTGTTTTTATACTTTGTCATTCTGTTGTCATTCCGTTGTCATCACGCCACCGCACCGTCATGCCTTATTGGTCTTGCTGCTGCTGTCGTCACACCGTCGTCGTCATGCTATCTTGCCATCTACAAAAACGTGGATGATAATTTCTGCTAACTCCCACGGCAGCCCCGTGGCTGTGGTATGTGGCAGCTCAGGTCGAGGGTTCAATTTCGGTTGCGGTGGCCACATTTTGAAGGAGGCGAAATGAAAAAAAGAAAAGTACTCGTGTACTTGGATATAGATTCATGTTAAAGGAACACATTAAAGAGAAACGCTGAATCAGTTTAGATTGATAAAGTGTCCATTAATTTCGCGGTAATACCTGTGTTGTTTCTTTAGAACACAAAATGACGGTGAAAGTTTTATTCTTTAATTTCACACCGAAACCTCATGACCGCCACGTCATTGTGAGTTCACGGTTTGGAAAATATTTGCATTTGGGCCGTTGTGTTCAGTAAATGTTCTTAAAACGTCCTAAGTCATTCTTTGGCTCTTTTAGAGTGCAGTATTTTCCACTTCTACCGATAAATTTAACTAGGCCTGAGCAGACGGCGTCAAAATCGCGGCAAAATATTGATGTGGGGATTTCAAGGCGGCGGCATCACCCATCTGTCGTTTTTATGTCTTTTCTAGCTTACCAAACGTGTTCTCGTGGGAAAAGTGCCTTTTTTTTTCTTTCCTTTATTCAGAAATCGCCACACATTGCTAGAAGGTGTTATAACAGGGGTTACAGCATTTCAAAAAATATGTCTTCATTTTTTGCAGTACACTCGTTCTTCAATCAAACCATTACACTCAATAATACTCCCAACATTTAAAAAAAAATAGAAAAAGAAATTTGGAAACAAATTTCTCCCAGACTGATATTTCATTTTTAGCATGTTGTTATGCTTTGAGATGTGGTTTCATAAAGTATCTTGCTTTGTCAATTCAATTTTTGCTGACATACACTTGGAAAAAGAATTTAGTTCTCAATTTCCGTCGTTGCAAAAAAAGATACTCCCAGCAAATCTCATACTTCAGTGCAGTGACGCTCACCCATCTGTCATATTGCCTGAAGAGAAACCTGGCCACTTGGTACTACACCTTATCTAAACGGTCAATGAAAGTGATCTCCGATGAATCCCGCAGGGGACAAGCGTGTTCCAATATTGGTCGAACACATGTTAAATATGCAGTATTTTTTAAAGCAAACTCTGAGCTTTTGAGGTTCCACTGAATGGATCCTAGCGCCCTGCCAGCTTTTTGCGACCAATTCATACGCATGAGCGCTTCATGTATAGTAGGAAGAAAATAGCACCTCCGGATATTTGTGAAATTCCATTTTTATTATTAGTTATTATGAGATAACTTATAACTGGCTTTTTAACAAAGAAGCTGTTAAAGCCAGCCGTAAAATGTGCATGTTTCACGAAAAGCCAGCCGTGCCGTAGCCATGGCAAGCAGCAACCACCTCGCGGAGCGTCGCGCGCTATGCTCGGGAGAGAGAAAGAAAATGAGAGAGAGAGAGACAGATTTTTTTTTTTTTTTTTTTTTTTTTTTTTTTTTTTTTTTTAGCAGCACCAACGAGGCAATGGAGTTCGCCCTGACTGTCGAAGAGAGAGGTTGTGTTGCGTCTCGCTCCGACGACCTCGCCTCGCCAGTCGCGCCTAGCTCTTCTCCCGTGCGGTCGTGCCTGCACATCGCCCCGGCGTGTGCTGCACGAGCCGCGTGGCTCACCATCGTCGGCGACGTCACCTGCAGCCGCGCACGATTTGCGCGTCCCAACGCGCAACCCTGTGTGTTCCCTGCGGGCTTGTATCGTGCGACGAGTGGATTTGCTTCAGTGTTGTGCTCCGCGAGTGGCGTTCCCAACCCGACATCTGTGCCGCGTCCCCGGCTGTGCCGCCTCGTGCGCGCATCGCGTGGTCGGTGCTGTGCGCGCGACGTGCGTGTAGTGTGTTTGCCCCCTGTGACGCGCGGTTCGCGTGTTGACTGCGGAGCCGAACGGCATGGAGGGCTTCCGCAGGCCAGGAGAGCGCCCGCCGCGCGCGGGCCATCGTCGAAGTGCGAGCGCGTCACTCGCGACCTTTGTGCCCGTGACGCTACAAGCGTCGCGTGAGCGAGGCGAACTAGAGGTGCGCGCCGCCGAGATCGTGGACGCGTGGATAAAGAAACAGGCCACCACCACCCAAGCAGCTGCCGCCGCGGCCGCGCCCGCCGTCACCGAGACACACGTGGCGCCGGCTAAACCTTTCCCGCAAGCGATCCTTCCCCCCTCGGAGCAAGACGCCGCCATTGCTGCCATGGCGAGCACCCCGCTGCCCCCATCCGACGACGAGGAGGCCATGGACTCCTCCTCCTCGCGCAAACGCATGCGCGAAGCAGAGAGCGAGGAGGAGGAGCAAACCGGTCGCCGCAGGCTGCCGCCGCCGACCGCCCCACCTTGCCCGGAGAGCAGGGACGACGGCGACGCCATCTCCCGGCGCCCGAGGGACTCAGCCGCCTCCTCGTCATCGCCCGCGGCACGAGATGGCGCCCCCGCCGATCCGCCGGCTGCGCCGGCTCTCCTGCTCCTCTCGACCACCAGCGCCGCCCCTCGGACGCCCGGCGAGTCGTCCGCTGCCTCCTTCGCGCTCTCACCGAGGGAGGGCGCGCGCATCAACACGGTCGCTCCTCCGGCTGCCGGTGAGGCTGGCGCGAGCTCTCCTGCGTCGTCTGCTACGGCGGATGCTCGTGACGCGCCCGAGTCTGTGCCGTTGGGGCTCGCGCACGATCCCCGAGCAGACAGAGCCCCAGCCGGTCCGACGCAGCACGGCCTCGCCCACCCAGCGGCGAGGTTCCTGAAGGATCCCCCCCACCACACTCTACCGAGGCAGGAGGGGAAAAACAAGAAGCAGAAGAAGGCGGGGAAAAGCTCTGCACCCAAACAGGCTTCCCCCCCTGCTGCCCCTCCGGCCCCGACGCCCACTCTGGAGGGCTCCGGCACACCCACAGCAAAGGCTGCTGCACAGGAGGCCCCAACCACCCATGCACCACCAGCTGAGGGCTTCCAGCTGGTGCTGTCCAAGGCCGATCGCCGCCGCGCAAGGGCACCAGTGAGTGCTGCCATCCCGGTGAACCCCGCGGTCATTGGCACGGCCCTCTTCCGCCCATCTGTGGCGGGTGGCACTTTCAGAGGAGCACCACGCCTCTCTCTTGCGGCGGTGCTCTCAGCGCGGCCAGGTGTTGCCGCTGTGAGAGTCAATCACAGGCGCAACATCGTGGCCGCCGACGCCACCACCCAGAGGTGCTTGGAGGAGCTGCTGGCCACCACGGAGCTCCGGGGAATACCGGTGACTGCCCGGCAGCCTGCCGAGCGAGGCAGGAGCACTGGTCTTGTCCACGGCGCCGACGGCATCCCCGCAGACGCGGACCTGCTGGGGGCCATCGAGTCGGGAGTCCCAGTGCTGGCTGCTACCAGGGAGGCCAACACCATCACCATCCGGTTCGCGGGGCCGGTCCCCCCTGAGCATGTGAGCCTCTACAAGCTCCGGTTCAGGGTGCGACCGTCCAGACCGCGTCCACTGCAGTGCCAGCAGTGTGGCCGCTTTGGGCACGTGGCTGCCTCCTGCGACTCGCCATCCAGCTGCCGTCATTGTGGGAGGTCTCACGAGCAGGGTGACAGCTGCCCCAACGCGGCCCACTGCCGCAACTGCGGTGGCCACCACCCCGCAAATACTCCTGCCTGCCCCAGGTGGCAGGAGGAACGCAGGGTGGCCACCATCTTGGCAACAGCGCCTGCTCCCCTCTCCCGCCGGGCAGTCCGCGCTGGTGTCCGGGAGGAGAACCTGCGGGCCAAGGCCACCTCAACGCCTGTGCAAGGCCTGTCTTATGCACAGGCACTGGCCGGCCTCCCACAGGCGCCCCAGCAGAAGGCAGCCCCCCCCGGACGGCCACCCACACCGGCCCCACGGAAGCAGCGACGCCAGCCGCCAGCCACCCCTGGGAGCGAGCCCACCACAGCCCCAGCATCACTGGCAATGCCTGGCCCGGACCCTCGGGACCAGATCATTGCCAGCCTGCAGCTCGCCCTGAAGGCCATCGGGGAGATGCTGCCTGCCGAGAGCCCCCTCCGAGCCATCTGCCTGCAGGCAGTGGCAGTCCCGACCACAGTCAACCAGCATGGCTGATCCCTCACCAGCCACAGCTGGGAAATGCCGTCGCCGCCCGAGTGTTCTCCAATGGAACACCAACTCACTGCGGCGGCGGCATGCAGAGCTGTGCGCGCACCTCCTGCGGTGTGATTTCGACGTCCTCGCACTGCAGGAGGTGTACACTGTGGCCGAGGACCTGCGGCTGCCGGGATACACGGGCTACTCTGGCGCCACCACCTGCTCGACGCAGAGCTGCACGGACGCTCCCTGCCTGCAGGGTGCCCACAAGAAGGGGAAGCCGAGGACTGCCATCTACGTCCGCAGCAGCCTGGCCCACTCGGTGACCCCAGTCTCGGACGTCGTAGGCGGCGCCATGGAGTGCTGTGCTGTCACGGTACGCCTTGACAGACAGGACACGACTGTGGCGAGCGTCTACGTTCGTCCTGGACAACAGTGGGACCCCTCCAGCCTGGTGCGGCTTGCAGCACGCCTCGGCGGACATGCAGTCCTGTGCGGTGACTTCAACGCCCACCACACCGACTGGGGCAGCCGCAGGTGCACCCGCCGAGGCAGGGACCTCTGCAACGCCATCAGCCGAGCAGGCCTGGTGGTACTCAACAAAGGAGGACCCACGTACGTCCGCCGTGGGGTGAGCACAGCCATCGACCTCTCCCTCACCACCGAGCAGCGCTCCTATGACTGGGCTACAACTCCCGACACTTGGGGATCTGATCACTTCCCCATCTTGATCACCCCCGGGTGTGGGAGAAGGCCGAGGTCACGAACATACCACGTCACAGACTGGTCCCTGTTCAGGAAGCGCTGCAGTGAGTTGGAAGATGGCTGTGACCTCCTGAGTGCCATCATGGAGTGCGCCCAGGCAGCCACAGTCCAGTGCTCTGCTCTGCCCGATACTCCTGCCCCGGATCTGCTCCTGCTCAACCTCCGTGCGTCCAGGCGACGCGTGGAGCGCCGAGCAATCCGGACGGGCAATGCAGAGCACTGGACCGAATACAGGAGAGCGGATGCCCGCTGCAGACGACAGGCCAGGCGCAGAAGGAGCCAGAGCTGGGGGAGCCTCTGCGCCACCATCGAGAACCGCTCCAAGGGCCCCCTGGCCTGGCGCCTCCTAAAGTCCCTGACCGGCAGGAAGGTCAACCGCCACCCCGTCCTCGCGGTGGCTATCTCGCTGGGCATCAGCGAGGCGGCCCTGGCGGAGTTGCTAGCGGACCACTTCGCCCCCCCGGCTGCCCTCGCTGCGGCCATCCTGCCGGTCGGACTTCCCCCTGCCAATCCGCCTACCTGCCTGCTGGAGCTGCATCCGGAGTGGGCGACCAGCCAGATCGCGGCCATCTGCCAGGACCCACTGACTCTCCACGAGCTGCAGATGGCCCTGAGGAGGGGCAAGCGTCGCAGTGCACCGGGAGCAGACGGAGTGACACTCCAGATGCTCCGCAACCTGGCCACCAGTGAGCAACGACGCCTGCTCGACTGCTACAACAACATCTGGTGGTCAGGACAGGTGCCGGAGGCCTGGCGCACAGCCATCGTGGCCCCCATTCTGAAGAGCAATAAGCCGGCTAACGAGCTGTCCTCATACCGACCGGTCTCTCTCACCTCCGCTGCCTGCAAGGTGATGGAGGCCATTGCTCTGGCACGGCTCGAATGGGTGGCCCGCGCCTGCGGGTTCCTCGCGGACCAGCAGACAGGCTTCCGGCGCCGAAGGTGCACTGCGGACTCCATCGCAGACGTCGTCTCCACCCTGGAGGACGCCAGGGCCAGCGGAGACCTCGCCATGCTCCTCCTCATCGACGTCAAGGGGGCGTTCGATGGCCTCCCACATGCGGTCGTCCAGCAGGCTCTGGACCTCCTGGGCATTGGCGGCAACCTGCGGCGGTTCCTGTCATCGTTCCTGAACGACCGCACCCTCAGGGTCCGCGTGGGCCATGCAAGGAGCACTCCCCGTCCGGTCGCAGCAGGCGTACCACAAGGGTCAGTGGTGAGCCCGTTTCTCTTCAACCTCGCCCTGGCCCGGTTGCCTGCTGCACTGCCGACCGACCCTCACTACAAGGTGGAGTGCTCCATCTACGCGGATGACATCGCCCTGTGGGTGCGGGGACCGCCACAGTCAAGCCGCCACGTGTGCCTGGCCCTCCAGAGAGCCCTGGACACCACGGCCGCCTACCTGGGAAGCATCGGACTCTCGGTTTCGACGGGGAAGACGGTGGCCCTCCTCGTCCACCCGAGAGCAGCGGCACGGCGCTCAGCTCCCCGGCTGCAGCTGGAAGGCGTGCGCATCCCATGGAGTACGACTGTGTCGTACCTTGGGCTGCGCATCGACCACCGGCTAACCTGGCGACCGGCAGTCGGGGCCATGCAGACCCAGACCATCAGGGTCCGCAAGGCCGTGTCGCAGCTCCTTGCTCATGGAGAGGGCTGCTCGGTGAAGTGGGCCCTGCGGCTCTACGAGGCGGCGGCCACATCACGCCTGCGGTACGCCCTCCCGCTGGTGGCGCTGCCGCCACGCCGCCTCGAAAAGTTGGAGCTGCAGCACCGGGCGGCCATCCGACTCTGCCTGGGCGTCCCCCGGAGCTCCCAGATTGCCGCTACCCTTGCGGAGGCTGGAGCATGGCCCCTGTCGCTCCTCTTCCTGCAGCAGGGGCTGAGGCACGTCGACCGCCTCCACCATGCTCCTGATGGCAGAGGCCTGCTGCGTCGCCTCCAGTCCCGGCCTTCCTCAAGGATGGGTCAGCTGTGCCGCCTCTACGAGGAGGTGGTTGGCAACCCACCGCCGAATGCGGTACAGCTGCCCCCACCGCAGAGGCCTCCTGTCCCCATCGCCACGGAGCTGCCCGGGATTTCGAAGAGGCGCTCACCCGCTTGCGCCCTGCAGCAGACGGCCGCCTGCCTCCTGGACGAGACCCTCGGAGACCACCTCCTGGTGTACGTCGACGGTTCGGTGGTACCGGACACCGGCTCTGCCACGGCGGCCTGCACGGCACCAGCCCTGCAGAAGAGCAGGCAGTGTCGACTGCCCAGACACGCCAGCTCGACTGCAGCGGAGGTGGCAGGCCTCCACCTGGCCGTCGACCTACTCTCTGAGGAGCTTCCTGGGGTACCAGCGGCCATCCTCTGCGACTCCAGGGCAGCCCTCCTCGGCCTGCAGAGGCCAGAAAGCGCCAGCCTTGGAGTCGCACTGCTGTCTACCCGGCTGACAGCGCTGCAGGACGCAGGCCACCCGGTGTCCCTGCACTGGATCCCCGCCCACGTAGGGATCCCGGGCAACGAGGCAGCCGACACCCTGGCGAAGGACGCCCACCACACCACTGTGCCCCTCAGTCGGGCCGTGACGGAGGGCGACTTCACAGGACTGAGGCTGCGGCGACACCTGGCGACCCACCACCCAGACAAACGGGTGGCACTGGGATGCCCCCCACGACCACTCCCCCAGCGAGGCCTGGCTCGCAGGGAGACCTCGCTCCTTCTCCGGCTCCGCATCGGCTGCAGCTGGACGGCAGCACGCAGCTACCGACTGGGACGAGCGACGTCCCCGGCCTGCAGCTCCTGCGGGGAGCCGGAGACGATCGAACATCTCCTGCTGGCCTGCCCGGCGTACCTCCAGCAGCGGGGCCCACTCCTGCAGGAGTTCCGCCGCCTGGGCCTCCCCTGTGGCAAGGAGGAAGATCTCCTCTTCCCCGGCCGACACCACCTTTCTGCACTTCGAGGCGTCGTGGAGTTCCTTGACTCGTCAGGGCTCTCCGCACGCCTCTAAGGACATTTCTACAAGCGGGAAGGCCTCACGGCCTCCCACTCCACCCCGGGCCTGACCGGCCTGGCACAACACCCCTGCAGACTCTGCAGCACGCCAAGGCCTTCCATCTCGGCCTGATACGTGCCGCCTATGCCTGCCGGTTTTGCTTCGCCCAGCCATGGCGTCTCCACTCTATCCCTTCTTTCGCTCCCACTTACCCCTCCCCGTTGGCGCTGAGCCGTGCTCCCTCAAGGGCTGCAGAAGATAGCGCCAACCTTTCCCTTTCCCTCAAGAACCACTTACCGGCCGCGACGATTTCATCGCCGTTAAGGTCATACGGAACCTCACCGCGACGACGACGATGACGGCGACGGCAAAAATGCACTTGGAGTGCCCAAAAGCCTGTCTCTGTTTCCATGAACATCAATGGAAGCCATACAGTTCACTTCCTTTCATTTTACGAGTAGCTGCGCGAATTGCAGCAGCTCTAATAAGGGCTCACTGCCGGCACACTGGTAAAAACGAAAACGATATATTTTTCACTGGCATAAAATTTGCGAGAAGCCACGGGCAGGAGGGCATCAGTCTTACCCATGATAGCAGAGCACAGGAAAATACGACACAGAAAAAAAAAATCACTGCCCCTTCCACTCTGTGAAGATTCGCGGCCGCTCGGCTGGCCCAAACGGCGCTACTTGCGGGAATGGTACATGTCGGGGTCCACGGGGGACGGCGTTCCTAGCGCGTTCCGCACACTTTTTTTTCTACGACGTTCCCAGGCAAGAGTGCTTGATCGAAGTTCCGTATATACGTACAACCCACGCTAACGCGAACTCCTCTAACACCCCCTCCTCCGTTGACCTACTTTTTTCCTACACCGACATTGGTGGCGTGCCTCACGCTCTCCCCCTCCAACGCGAGTATTGGACGGCGCGACTTACTGCAACCCCACTCCCCATTCTCCTTTTCGCCTGCACCCTCTCACAGCATTTCACAGGGCTAAAGGGTCACTCCAACCCCTTACACCCTGTTGAGCTGTTTTCCTCTCCTCTCCCGTTAGGTCACGTGGCCCCTGTTTTAGCGAAGTCCGACAACGACGGCACAGGGGCCGCATCAACAGCTTCGCTGTAAAAGAAAGGTGGTCAGCCCTTGTTCCAACAAGCCAGGTACACTACCCAGGGCATGTCTGCTCGGTTCTTACAATATCCGGAATGCGGAGCTTGGCCAGGTCGTAGGCGATGGCATTCGGCGGTGTACCGGCGGGTATGATGAAGGCGACGAACAGGCGACTGCCACAGGCATGGCCAGGTAGATGGGGTGCAGCCTCAGTGCGACAGCCTGCGCCATGGACAACGCTGCAATATACTAAAACACGTCATAGTTATTGATTGACGAGGTTCAGCGACCCAAAACTACACTTGGACTATCAGAAGGCCGTGGTATATAGATTAACCTTGCCCCTTTGCAGGTTAGCGAGCGCAGAAATCTAGGCCGCAGAACGCGATCGTATTTTTATTACGAAGCATTATTCTCCGAGTCACGCCACCTTTTGTGGTTTCCCTCGGTATCTCGCCGTTCTCGTGGGTCAACGAGCAGTCAACTACCGCCATCTGCTGTCAAGGATGGAAAGTAACTGAGGCTTAAGTTGGCGGCCGTGAACGCTGGGGCCGATGTAGGAGAACTAGCCTAGCGCTTTTAGTGTGAGCTGATCGCGCACATGCGACGACGCTTCCCTCATCCGCCAAGCACAGACACTTGCGCTGACCAACATTGCCCTGACACTAGTTACATCGCTGCGTCGGGGTCATTCGTCGTGCCAGTTGTGAGGGGGTGACGGCCGCAAGGGGGACGCAAGCGAGAGGCGAGCAAAACGACAAACCACATTGCGTGCTGCTAAGGCTCAATCAGCTAGTATACAGTATAATATACAGCATAAAAGTGTACAGGCGAGTCCATCGCAAGAATTCCGTGCGTGCCGCTCCCTTGCGTAAACGTTTGCGCGCAACGTCAGTCTCTGTAGGATTGCGGGTCACTTTTTCCTAGCTTGTTAGTTATTCATCTCTCAGGGCCCTCATACAGAAAAATGAATGTAGATGTATGCAAAAGAGCATGCGAAGCAGCTCCAACTAGATGAGCGATAATGGTGGTAACGCCAAGTGCGAAGGCAGTCGAGTAGACGTTGTAATGTTTTATCCGCCACAGAGCGAGGATACGCTGTCAGAGTAAGAATTCGCTGCGCATAGTTATCAGCTGTTTACCATGTCGCAGACGAGGGGCAGAAGTATGGAACTCGTGGCGGTGTTGCTTGTTATCTCCGTGAACATAGACGCAGCGAAGCAGAACAGCAAAGCCGTGAGAGCCGGTGGCAGTACGTCCATGCCCTTCACGTTGTCCACCAGTATCGAAGAAAGTCCAGATTGCTGGAGATAGCAACGATCAAGTGCATCACTCTCACGATTGCTCATGCTGTGAACAACATTGCGAGCAAAGTCATTGGGCAATTTTCGCTCGTTCTTTGAACAGGAATAAGGGACTGCATTAACAAAGCCCCTCATTCGCGGGAACCGTTTGTCCTTGTCAATGCCTTGGTTATGGTGTAGGACTGTGTTCTCTAGAGCTGTTTGGTACATGGCTTATTTTGAACTTATTCTGAACAACAAACATCGCGAAGGCTGGACACTGAGTGTGTTTCATTTGACCTCCTTGTGTCTGCTTTTCCCCTCTGTGTTCCCTGTTCGGGCTGGTAGTTCCTTTAATGCGAAATGATTATATGCGCGTAGTCGGCGTGACCGAAAGATCGTACCAAAAGGGCCGATGGCGCAAATAATAAAAACGCGTAAAAATGTTCGCATTGACGTCGCATTCTCAGGGAAGTTCCTGTAAACAAAGGAAATTAATGGCTCTGAAAAGAAATTTGGGACATTTCGGTCTGGGTGGAATCTAACCCGAGCCTCTAGGTGCGAGACGAGCACGGTTCCCCGATGCCAAAGCGCCTCAACGCTTCTGGCTTAGTAAAGGTGTGCCTAGTGCGTGCGTGATTGCACACCTCACGTCGCAGCCATCTGGCTGACGAAAGGTGTGGCCTGGTGCGCGCGCCATTGGGCACGTGATGGCGCAGACAATGGGGAGGAAGCGGCGGCACGTCATGGGTGTATGAAATGAGCGCGTTCATGACTTTTTGCGTTCTACAAACGGTATAATGCTTCCACATACCCACGCGTAAGCCGTGTTAAGCGTCTCTGGCATTTTTTTTAAATCAGCATGATGCTTTTTTTTTCTTTTTTCTGAGTATGCATTGACTACTATTCCAGTCGGTGCCACAGAACAGTTCATGAGCCTTTGTGTGACCTGACTGTGTTCTCTGTGGGTGTTTCATTCAGGGTGTTTCATTCGACCTCACTTGCCAACTGTGTTTTGTGTATTTATGTGAGCTGACATTGTATTCTATCTTGATTTAAGCTGCCTTTTTCGTGAGTTTTACTTTCTGCATTTATGCGAGCCGACTTGACGTTCCAGTGTATCTTTTGAGATCTCTATCGTGAGCTGTTTTAAGAGCATTTATGGCACCTGACTTCGAGTCTTACTTATTGTTGTCGTTTTTGGCTTCTTATTAAAGCGAAACTCTCTTTTGCTCGTCATTAGTGTTCCCCGATCCAGTCACGTCTCGGCTCAACAATGATACAGCAACGCTAGGTCAAGGACACACTCTCTTCGATTTTACTCAACCTTGCAGGCCTCCGACAGAGTCATGCCTCCTCCCACGAGGATCACGACGCCCCACTTGACACCCTTGACCGCCTCCTCCCACGTGAGAAGTGACTGTGACTGCCACGGGTTTCCAGGATTCTTCGGTATTACGAAGAGCAGCAGCGCCATCAAGGCGATCAAGGCGCTGGGCTGCACGAGCCTACAATCCGGAAAGAAACGATGGGTGACACAGCCTGAAGGACACGAATACACTTACAGCGCACATCGTCAAAATTCAAAGCAAGAAAAGGAGTTCTGCTTAATGTGGCCTTCGGCAGAAAGTGGGACTTCTTATTCCCTTGTCACTGTAGAAGAGGAGCGCACAATAGTATAAGAACCGGGAAAGATTTACGCACGAACTTTACGTGCATATTTACGTGCATAACTCAAAGGTTTATATGTCTTGAACCAATTAAGCGTTTATCACAAAACCAATGTGTTCGGATCAATCGTTTCACTGCCATTGTTTTGTGTGCTGGTATGCAAAATGGACTACCAACATACTCAAACATTCACACACCCATTGCAATCTGCAAAGGTACATTCAGCGACTTTAACGCATCCGTTCAGAACTCTCAGAACTCTCAAGAATGCAAATGCTGGAAGGATAAGTGAAAAAAAAATGTCGCAGTTTCAACCCGAAAGGCCAAGCATCAATTGCGATAGCAACTTAGTAGAGAGCTATACGGAGTAAGATAGTAGTTTTATCAGCTGTATAACTTGGACATGCAGCAGCACCAGCAACACGGAGAACTGTTGTGGACGCCGTCGCCGTTTTGCCCGCGTTCGCACCGAACGCGCGCGGCGTTGGTGACTGTTGCCAGGGCCTCTGGGGGCGGCTCGGAGGTTTCCGACGAGATCAGAACGGGAAACTCGTCGAGGAGTGTCGGATGTCTTTATGACCTTCTCGAGTTGCAACGTTTTATATAAATACGCATTTGGTGCCGCAGCTAAACGTCGCCTACCGATCAGACAATAATATGTTCGTACCTTTGTTCGAAATTATGTGTCACCTCTGTCGGGCGCTAAACAGCTTCGCTGGCCGTCCACCTTCACATCGTGCAGTGACTCATGAATTTTATTCTTTCACGCTGCTCATATGCTTCTTTAAAGAATAGAATAGTCATTTTCATAATAGTAGAGAATGCCTTTTGTGAGCTTCATTGTTCCGCATATTTCATGCACTTTCGTCACACCTAGAGCATATTTTTTATTTTTTATACGGCGCTCGAGGTGCATTCGCACCGTCGGCACTGCCATCGCCGTTGTCGTGCAATCGCTGACGGCGCGTGCGCGACTTGCGCGCGGCGCGTTACAGTCTCCAGAGGCAAAGAACGCGTTTAGCTGCCAACACAACTAAGCGAAATGGGCGCCCCGTCGATACGCTATACCGCCTTGGTGGCGGATCCAGAGCAGCGTTCAGCCTTCCGCTGTTGGCATGAGCGTTTTGCGGGCGCATACCATACCAAGCACACTAGCCTTCCTGCGGAGCTACGTGGTGTATGATCTGGTATGAGCAGATAACGTCAAACTAACGTTATATTTAATATTTCACTGTGCGCTGACTAACGCTGGCGGTCTCCCGTCGGGCCCTCCTCGCGCACCATCGAAGTGCGACATCTGTAGCGCCACTGGCCAGTCTAATCACGCGCATATATATATTGGGACCTTAATCACGCCCGCGGTGTGAGTCGCGCCCTGTAGCGGCGGCCATAGCGCAGTTCACTCTAACCAGCAGGACTTGTCTTGCGTGCTGCGGCGCGTCAGAATGATATAGACGCATTTATCCGCGTGCTGGCATAAGTTTGTTCATTACCTCGGAAACCTTCCGGTCATGCATGACTGTCAGTCATGTTAGCCAAGAAAAAATAAGTATTCTGTCCCGTAATTCGGTACATGGATATATATATATATATACTTGTTATTGATGTTTTCAAATATATAAGGAACGTACACTATGCGTCGAGCTCAAGTTTTCATACGTGCTACAGTGCTCAGAGATTGAGAGGCGACGCTCGGGCCGCATGGCGGCAAGCACTTTTTCGCCACCGGTGAGCGCTGGGTGACAGCCGAGAGGAGCAAACGCAGTCACAATGCATCACAGAGTCTCTCGCTTTCATGTGATTTATGCGGCCAACATCCACCATCTCCCAACCGTTTGCAGATGAATAAGTCTTCAAATCATCGTCATCCAGAACATGCGTGAGCTCGGTGTCCTCAGCGCTCACCAGTATAGCCAACAGTGCCGGCAGCCACGCGCTCCGAGTATTGCGTTTCAATCGCTGAGCGCTCTACCTCTCTTGTTGTACATTCCAGTAAAAAAATAAGTTTTATAACATTCCAAGTCTGCAGCGAAACTGGCGTCAATTGGAGTCTTCTGTATATTTATAGGCTATGGTAATTTTCTTGGCAAGGCGGGATTTGAACCCGGGTACTCACGGTCCGAAGGCGAGCATCATACCCACTACGCTATAAACCCAAGCTTGCCGCGCTCCGCTGTTCTATTAGATTTCACAAGCGTTGAACTGGCTTAATTTTTTGTGTGTGTCGTATCTTCACCTTACGTTACGAGTTACGTACAACACGCATTGATAAATAAATGCTTCGATTCGCCATTTGACCAACGAATGAGTCAATCCAGATAAGACAACATTCTTCATGCGGGACTTACTCTCCATGGGGAAGAGCGTCAATCCATCCCGGAAATATTTGCGGCTTCATTACGAACCAGGCGATGATCAGTGTAGCGATCAAAGTGCCGACACAGGTCTCTGCAAAGCTGTGAAGGTAGTGAAAAGAGAAAAAACATATGGGACTGAATTTTATTAGAACGAATTTCTTTGACTGTGCTCAGAATGGCAATCACTCTTTTGATACCCGCCTCAAATAACAAGAAACCAGATATCCCTGCCGCGATATGCATCCCTGTCTCTGGATTATCAGCACTGTTAGGCTACATCAATAGAATGGAAGTATTCGACGTTTTTCTGTTTTCGGGACACTAATCACGCAGCTCTTTCCGAATTTCGAGGTTGTTTCGTTAACAGACTCTATTGTTCCATATTACAGTTTCCGCTTGTGCACAGAATAAAATGTTTATGTTTAACTTTTAACAACGCCGAAATAACAGCAAGACAAGGTTTTCTTGAACTTCATTTACAAATTTCGCAGTAAGATACTCTTACGAACGTCCATACGATGCGTGTTTTGGGAATAGTTTTATAGACCGCAAGTGCCACGTATAACACAAGGTCCTCGAAACACTTTTTGTAAATTCAGACTGCTTGTCGACTATGACTCAGTTCGCAGTACCATGACGAAAACAGCATGTGGGTTTCATTCATGCAGTCAAGAACCAGCATGCGCTCAAAGCAAATAAACTATAATATCATTTAAAATTTTGATAAATCTACGACTTACCTTAGAAGCCTGTGGTAAAAAAAAATCACACTTCGATTTAATTCTGCGTAGCGCATATACAGCCAGGGCAGTAACGAGCGCGCACCGAGTCTGCGTCCTCCATTAGGAAATTGAGATGTGACCACTTAGCCCCTGTCGATTTTATTCAGGCTATGCGGGACCACAACTCCTATCGCCTAAGCAGGTTCGCAGGAAATATTGATAGGCACCACAACTTTGCACTCGCCTGATCTTTCCCAGCTCTTTATACCGCCAGGCAATCTCTTCCCGGACCTTTTCTTCTGTAGACTCGCCCGCTTCGCTTCTCCTGTTGAGGTCAATATAAAGGTAAGTATTTTTATTACACGACGTATAGTATCGAAGACGCGCTAAGTTCTGAAAAGTGAGGTCCAACAGAGACAAGATTGCGTTACGTCTGAAACGATATATGCCGCGATCAATATAGCACTCTGAACAGCGCAACTGTGGTCCAGGTGATACAGTCTTCAAGAAAAAGCTTACAGTTTCGCCGGTATAGCGCGAACCAGTGACACTACAGCTGGCTAAATATATTGCGCAGTAAGCCTTGCGCTCATGACGCACGGGCGAGTTGTCGTACTTTGAAGTAGACCTCTTTCTTTAACGCGTAAGCACGAGTTTCGCTGCTGACACACGATACGGCGCGGTCTCCTCTTTATGTTTGCAGTAAGCAACGCAGAGAACGAACCATTACGCTGCCTCCCTAAACTTATCTTGCAAACGTTAATAAATAGCGTATCC